>NC_079512.1:2896687-2921898 GCF_000801105.2 Raphanus sativus | reverse complement strand
CAGTTATTATGTACCCCTTCTTCGCGCCTTCGAGGATTGTTGAGGGCCGGCCTCGTCCACAGTTGCTTCCCGGCAAATATTCAGATTGATAATCTTTCTGTCTCAAAGTAAATATGCAAGATACCCATCTCCAACCAACAATCGAACCATAATGATTTTATCATTACCAATTTTCCTGTGGAAAGTTTTTGCTAGAACTCGTAGTTTTAAAATATTCTGCCACATCCGAAAAACCTTGTGCCGTTTTACTACTGATTTTGAAAAAGAAAAATCTTTGTTGTTAGATTCATACAATATGTCGCTATAAAATTAATAAAAAAAAAATCAAATGATTTGAAATTTCTTGATTCAGACGTAGCATCCCAAGACTATTCACGAGGTTTGACCAGAAAAATGAGTAAACCACTAACGTGTGAGGCGTTACTATATGGAAACAAACCGCATCAATCAGACAGCAATGAAACGGAAATACTACCCCACGATGAATAATATTGACCATATAATAATAATAACGCTCTAATTGACCAAAATACCCTCTCCGTCTTCAAGCTCTAACTCTCCGTCACTGTCCTATTTAAACACACAACAACCCGACGACGCATAGCGCCACCGCGAAACACCCAGATCCAGACTCCAAATCAAAAACAATGGCGTCAGAAAATAACAACGGATCGGGATCCGATTCCGCGAGGAAGATCGCCCTCGTGACCGGAATCACCGGCCAGGACGGATCCTACCTGACGGAGCTCCTCCTCTCGAAAGGCTACGAGGTCCACGGCCTGATCCGCCGCTCGTCCAACTTCAACACCCAGCGGCTCAACCACATCTACGTCGACCCCCACAACGCCGACAAGGCCCTCATGAAGCTCCACTACGCCGACCTCACCGACGCCTCCTCTCTCCGCCGCTGGCTCGACGTGATCAAGCCCGACGAGGTCTACAACCTCGCCGCGCAGTCCCACGTCGCCGTCTCCTTCGAGATCCCCGATTACACCGCCGACGTCGTCGCCACCGGCGCCCTCCGCCTCCTCGAAGCCGTCAGATCACACACCGCCGACACCGGCCGCGCCGTAAAGTACTACCAGGCGGGGTCCTCGGAGATGTTCGGCGCCACCCCGCCTCCTCAGTGCGAGACGACGCCGTTTCACCCCAGGTCCCCTTACGCGGCGTCAAAAGTCGCCGCGCATTGGTACACTGTGAACTACCGAGAGGCCTACGGCCTCTTCGCGTGCAACGGGATCTTGTTCAACCACGAGTCTCCCCGGCGCGGGGAGAACTTCGTGACGAGGAAGATCACGAGGGCCTTGGGGAGGATCAAGGTCGGTCTGCAGAGGAAGCTCTTCCTCGGGAACCTCCAGGCGTCGAGGGACTGGGGGTTCGCGGGGGACTACGTGGAGGCAATGTGGATGATGCTGCAGCAGGAGGAGGCGGATGATTACGTGGTGGCCACGGAGGAGTCGCATACCGTTGAGGAGTTTCTCGAGGTTTCGTTTGGGTACTTGGGGCTGAACTGGAAGGATCACGTGGAGATTGATAAGAGGTACTTTAGGCCTGCTGAGGTGGATAACTTGAAAGGAGATGCGAGCAAGGCGAAGGAGGTGTTGGGGTGGAAACCGAAAGTGGGGTTTGAGAAGCTTGTGAAGATGATGGTTGATGAGGATCTTGAGCTTGCTAAGAGGGAGAAAGTGCTTGTTGATGCTGGTTACATGGATGCTCAGCAGCAACCTTGATTCAGAGATTATTGTCTTTTTTTTTTTTTTTTGCTATACTGCTTGTTTTGTTGTTGTCTATGTTTCTAGCTTCTTGTCTTATTTTTTGAAGTAATTCAACTTGTTTCTATGGTATTGGCTCTATAACATATGGTCGGACAACATCTTTGTAACATAGCTGAAGTGTTTATAGTAGAAATCCAATGCTCTCAACTATGACTGTTCTGCAACTCCTCTCTAGTGTCTACATGATAGTTCAAAGATGAAAATCAAAACATAAAGCCACATAGATTGTTCAGTGGCATGAAAAACATCAACAAATTTTTGGAGAAATGACATTCGGACAACCTCAGTCTCAGACCCAAATCAAAATGGACCGTGAATCAGCTGGAGTTTCTGATTTCTGACCTCTTTTTTGTTCTTTCAATTACAAAAAGGAGAGGGACAGAACGCTCCGTTTCCAGAGGCTAGATTTCTTGGGACGGGGTTTAAGAGACAAGTTGAGGCCAAACATCTCTCTGGACGCCGAATCGATGTCAGCGAACCCCAGTAGCTTACCCACAACAGAGGCGCTCTCTCGGACGTGATCAATGTCTTTGCTCTCTGACCAGACACGATGCGCCAGCTGGAGCCGTCTGTGCTTTGTGTTCAGCCCAATGCCCCATCTCAAGAACAGGTTCTCTCTCTCTTCTTTTCTCAGTTTCTTCTGCATCAGCTGACTCAGCTTGTACCTCTCCCTATTCAACGCCCTCAGGCTGCTTTGTCACACACCACAAACAGTCAAAGAATAGATAAAGAGAATACATTTTTGTGAATATTTATATATATACCTGGACATTGATGTAAGAGTGCGTCCGTTGTCAATAACTTCGCTATTGTTGGCAAATGTTTCTCTAATGTACTTGAGTCTACGGAGTTCTACTTCCAAGTAGAGGCAATCTTTCTGATCCCCTCTGAAGAGAAGGAAGAAGTAACTTCTGTGTGCCATGGAAACGTTGCAAGCATGCCATAGCTCTATAATCTCCATCTCGAGTCTCTTGAACTCCAACGGCCAGTCCAATGGCGTGGTTAAATAGTCTTGTATGGGGTCCACCGCAGCGTCCTTGAAGCTCTTTGTTGATCTCAGAGCCAAGAACTTCTGTTCTATTTCCTCCATCTGCCATATTTTGATAATAGATTTAGCCCTCAAGATAAAAGCAAGACCAAGCTAAGTACAACTAAGTGACTAACCGATAAATGAATGATTCGCTTGTCCCTTTGAGGACCACTCTCTTCACCTTCCTCCTGGCTGATGGAAGCTCTACCACTTGTCTGACGCCTAAACACAGAAGCGCTAGAGGAAGATACCTGTGAGCTATTAGTTGATGATTTTCTCTTATTGACACCATCTAAAGCAGCTGGCGTTCTTTGGGTGCTGCGGTTGAAGTCTTTCTCAGACAAAGTTGCTGGCATGCTCATCCGGCTAGAATGCGTTGGTAATGGCGGCTTCTTGATGTTGGACGGTTTCAGGTTGCTCTCAGCTCTTTCTTTCTGATACCAGCTTGGTGGTGTGTTAGCGTCTCTCTCATGCTCATAGGAAGGAGAGGAAGAACCCGGTACAAAGCTTGTTCCGCAGCTTTGGCTTCTAGTATGCCTCACACCTCCTACTCTTGGCCAATGTTTCTCAAGATGCAAACTATAAGGCTTTTCAGGAGACAGAGTGACAGAATCTGGAAGTGTAGGGTCTCTTCTGAGGTTAGTTGATGACAAAACACATTCCTTTGGTTCGATAAAGACAGCACTGACTTCCTTTACACACTCTTCTTCTTCTTCTTCTTCTACAATTTCTGTTGGTGGTCTTAAGTTCTTTGAATCTGGTACACATACTGGTAGCGCATTCATATCCATAGACCCGTCTTGAAGCATGTTTGGCTCTGGAGACATGATGATACCAGGGCTCTCTGTTTCTATGCATCGAAGTTCCGTGCAAGTATCTTCAGAACCCACCTCACTTGCTTCGTCTACTTCAAACCCCTTGTGAATGTTAGACTGGTTTTTACTTTCTGCCCCACGAATATTAAGTCGAACTTTTGTGAATTTCCCAGGAGTCACAAATGAAAGGTGTTGTTGGCCTGGGCTAGTTGCACCTGAATCAATCCTAAAGTCGGTAAGCTGGAAGACATTCTCGTCAGAACCGTGCTCGGTTGATTGTGGGGAAACCATACTGGATCGCTGAGCTGATACTGAGCTTTCTGGTGTTATATACAGAGATTCCCATGAACTGCGCACCCGCAGCTTGGGGTATTGATGTCCAAGAACCAACTGTAAGAAATACCAAAAGGATTTATAAATAAATCAAACAGTTTAAGACTTTATTCTTGGTTATCATTAAAACTCACGTACATTTGCATGTTCTGAGTCTGATGATAATATCTCTTTTATTGGTGATTCTTCAATAATTTGTTGGAGATCCTCAATCCGAGAATGAGCCCCCTCTAACCGTTGTGCTAATTGGAACACCTCTTTGTTTAGCTGTAAGTAATGAAAGGCCATAAAAGTTCCTAGAGTGAATGGATTTTACATACTACTTGTTTTATATATATCTTGATTGAAGTAAATCGCATTACCTTTTGAATTTGGAGGTCCTTCTCCATCAGTAATGCAGTTGTGTCAGACACAACAAGAGCTTGACGAGGGCTTCTCAACTCACTCTCCAGTTTAGCCAACTCCCTCTGTAAATGTTTAACCAGAACTTTATCAGACATGACCACGTTGACTTGCGCATTTGTCGTCACCTCCTTTGCACAGCTTGCGAATAACAACGTGTTTCTTGATTGCTCAACGTGGATTCTCGCAGGACTCATGGTGCAGATTATGGCAGTTCTGGCGTTTCCTCCCAACGAAGACTGAAGTATGCGTGTCAGCTTTGAGTCTCTGAATGGAATGTGCCCTGTTTTTCCTTTACTGCATTAAGCTAGCCATATGATTCAGTAATGTAAAAGGAAGCTACTCAAATACAATACACATTATTAGATGCATAAATAGCAGACAAATCAGGGAACTTCACTGAAGCTAAAGGTGCTACTACACAGGCTAACCTTAGCTTTCGAATGACAGTTCCTAGTGTTAGTAAACTTCGGTTTATATGACCACCTTCTTTCAACCTTGTGGCAGCTGATAATGATTGAGATGCACGCTCGCTTCCAGCAAGATCAATGAAATTCTGCAGGATAATTACTCAAATCTATGAATTTACTTCCTCTTTTTTCGAGAACAATACATGATGGATTCAACGTACATACCACAGTCGCTGTGAGTGTGCTAAATTTATCATTCGCTAAATATTCACGTGCTGTGCTTTCGACCGTCTGTGAAAGATATCAGTCAGAAATAAGCTCCAGAAAGCAGCCTGAAGAATCTATAATGTAAATCAGCAAATTGCATTACCAATCTCAGAATCTGATGAGAGCGTGAACTAACTTCGTTTAAAGCTGTCTCTCCAATGTGTCTTTGAGCTGCAATCATTAGATGATACTAGTCAAATTGATGCTAAACATAGCTTAGATTCACGTTTGGAAAGCAATACCTATACAGACTGATAAAAGCTCCTTAAAATGATTCCAGCCCCACAGAGTTTCCTCTGTGAGTTTCTCAACAACTGTCCCTTTCTGTCAAAAAAAGCTAATGTAGATTATGCATAACCAATTCCATAGGTTGTTAGGTATAATCAGCCAGTATCAAATTTTACCTCGGGATCATCTAGAAGTCTGAGTGGACTAATGTCTGTACTCAAGAGGTCTCTTACAGACTCATTATAGATCTCCATAGCTGAGAATTTCAGAACGAATTCTCTTTCCTTATGCTGCAAAATAAAAAAACATAAAAAAATTCAGAAGATGTGGAAAAAAATGTGGTAAGGAGACACTATTGAAATCTACCACAAAATTTAACTTCACCTTCGCAATGTAATCATATATATCGGCCAAGGCGTAGTCAGTAATCCCACTCATAGTATAAGTCTTTCCACTGCTTGTTTGTCCATATGCAAAGACACTAGCTGAAACCAGGTGACCATTAGTTAGCAAAACATGAGCCACAAGTGGAATAAAGACTAGAAAGCAGTCCTAGACATGTCTTACCATGAACCCCACTAACAACAGAGAGAGCCACTTCTTTGGCCCCTTGATCATACACCTCCTTGGTACAACACTCAGGGCCAAACACTCTGTCTAGAGGCATAGGAAAGAGCTCAGGTAAGGATTTACGTTTGATCAAGAAACTGAAAAAAGCAAGCTAGTCATATACCGAATGTGTAGGCAGTGGGGTACATGGAACGCTCGGAAAGGGAAAGATGGCTCCTGTATACGACTGTTTCATCATTGATACACTCCCAATCTGCCTCTTCGTTCTTCACCCTTTCTTTCACATTCAATGGCCTCAAACGGACAGAAACAAAAATCTTCTCTTCCCTCCCGGAAGATTCTTGCATCTGATCCTCTCCTGCAGCCATCTTCGTATCCCTCACCTCCCTTTCCTCATATCCTAACCCAAAAGAAACCAGGAAAGGAAAATCAGCAGCAATGTCATGTATATACATAAAGAGGC
Source organism: Raphanus sativus (assembly GCF_000801105.2). NCBI lineage: Eukaryota > Viridiplantae > Streptophyta > Magnoliopsida > Brassicales > Brassicaceae > Raphanus > Raphanus sativus. Next base: position 2,915,605 of record NC_079512.1, on the reverse strand, counting down.
AGATAAATAATAATCATTGTACATCATGACTCCAGTAATGAACTTTTGTCTACTTCCATATCTTGGGGCAAAAGAGCATTTTGTCTCTATACATTCCACGTGTTTTTATATTCAATATATGTCAGAAGAGAATGATTCCTTTTTCATCATTGTTTAAGGCATAAAACAAACGAAGTTTGTATAATATCATAGAAGAGGATTTGGTGTTTATCTGGAATGGTCCCGTCCCCCTCAAAAAATTCTTCCTTGCATGTTGCTTAAGTGTCAAACCTACTCTTATATTATATTATCGCCTACAACCACAAAGAATGCACTTATTTTTTACGAGTTACCTTGAGGGATTAGATAATTATAATAAGGTTGCAAGGATTTTTCACAGAGGTTTCCTCAAAATGTTCGATTCTATGTGGAGACAAGAATATTGAGTATCTCCATGTGCAGTGAGTAAACAGAGCTTTTTACTACTTACACCTGCTTCCTAGAAACACCAGATAAAACAAAAAAAAAAACAAAAAACAAAAATCCAACAAAAATTTAGCCGTAAGATCCAACAAAAAGTCGTATTTTTAAAGAAAAAACACAAAAAAATATGTGACATTGCCGGCGCCGCAGCATAAACATCGGCGAGGAAGAGCCTAAAATTCATTTCACAGTAATTTAACTAACCATCACGCCTAGTTCTACTGTACCCGCAAAGCATTAACACTAACCTCCTATCCTATCACACGCTCGTCTAATTAGCACGAAACTAAGAAACAATCAACGGAACTCGAACCTGATTTCCTCTGAATCCGCGAATGAGGAACGGAGATTTTAGAGAAACGAGATGAAGAACAATGGCAGAAGCGACGGTGAACGATTCGGACGAGTACGGTGTTCCGACGCAGGAAATAGCATAATCCGATCGGAAGAAACCACCGTAGAGATTCTCGGTCGAACCTATTTTGGCTCTCGCTGGAGTGAGGGTTGGGTTGAATCAGGTAACTAATTTTTAAAAAATCGGAAAGGCGCAGCTCTTAATGGCTTTTTCCTTTTTGTTTTCTTCGTAGTCAATGGTGTGTATTAGAAATCTAATTGGCTAATTATATTAGCGCGCTAAAGATTATTATTTCATACTGCCTTAACCCACATTTTGCATGATTTCCAAATCATGATGTCCACTGTCCAGTTCTAGTATAAAATATTAATAAAAAAAATTTAGATTTATACGAGTTTTTATAAATATTAGATCCAGTTCTTTTTCTTCGTTTTTTTTGTCAACATGTTAGATCAAGTTATGTCTGTCAAAAATAAATATCTGCCAAAACGTGTAGCTCAGGTTGATTATCCACATACTTTTAGAAAACGAAACTATTATCCACATTTTTATTTGTACTGAAGAGCTAGATAATATAGGAACTAATTTAGAACTAATGGTGAGACTATAATCAGTTTTAAGTTGATAAGTATATCACACCATTAACCTAATCACCTATTAAGAACATATATCACACCATTAACCTAATCACCTATTATGAACACACATTATTCGATGTTAATGGTATTACATCACAACCACAAAAGAAATTACATGATTTTGCAAGTAATGATTTCTGGTACCAGTACATATGTTTACATCATTGGCATTTAAAGCTAACGGTTGATGAACTTTTCTAGTTCACTTTAAATTTAAGTTAATATATAGTCTAAATAAAATAATGTAAAAGCAGCGCACATGAAGGCATGTGCGTTTGTTTTTCTTACACTCAACTTTTCAAGTACATAATTAAATGCAATCATCGTCCAAAATAAACGCTCAGTCATCGGCTTCAAACCAGTCTACTAGTCTACTACTGTACTACATCATGATATACGAATAAGATGCATTAGCTGATAAACAAATAAACATGTAAAAGTGATTTTTAACACTTTTTTTTTTGCTATATCGCTAAAATGGAACGTTTATATGTAATCCAAACTAGCATCAAATTAAAGATACTATGAATACTGTTATGAAACTGTCTACAAGATTTTGTTATGAACAATCACACATTGAAACTGATATGGAACCTACAAAACTTAACATAGTATACAGTCAGTGCCGTCTTTAAAAATTTAACGACCTTAGGCGAAATATAAAACAAAGACCTTCTTATAAATTTTTCCTAACCTTTATTCATTGTATTTTTTTAAATTAAAACAAAAAAAATTATGGTATCTAAAGAAAAAATTAAATTTGTGTGTAAATTAGGTTTTATATGTGAAAAATTGAAAATGATACAACATAATTTTTTGTTCTTATTATATTTAAACTAGTTTTATTTAATCATGATTTTCTTATTTTAATTTCTCCAACAAAATTGATATTTAACAAATAAAATAGACCTTTTTGAGTAGTAAAATAATACTAATTTTTTTGACCTATAGACCCATGGCATTTGCCCATGTTGCCATGGGTCAGAGCCGGCACTGTATACAGTATATAATGATTCAAGTAGGATATATAGTACAAGTAATATGTTTTTTTTTTGTAAAAACACAAGTAATATGCTGTTGAGGTTAGAGTAGAATTTTGTTTGAAACGCGTTAAATTTTTTTATTATTTTTAGCGAATGTGCCAGAAATATTACTTTGTCTAATAAAATGGTGGAACATATATTAATTTTCATATTACCAACATTTATGAATTGGAATCATACTAAGCTTACCAGAGTCTACTCTAAGAAAACGAATGAAATAGGGGTTATTAAACATTCTTATTTGTAATCAAAAAGAAATAGGTGTTATTTATGCATAATCAAAAAATAACTTTTTTGGCGATTCAATAATTTAGAAGGGACACTAGAAATGAATTTATTTATGTTGAAAAAAAAATATTTTTATTTTTGTTTGGACCAAAGAACAAAATAATTATCCAAAATGTGTTTAATGGAAAGATATACAAAAAAATCGACACGAAATTAATAAAGAGGGCCATGCACTGATGAGGCTACGGACAATAAGCCATGCAGCCTTCATGATAACAAATGTCAAAGAAGTCAATGCTTCATGATTTGGTCGCATAAAGCATACACACTTTTGTTATTCATTACACTAAGAAAATTCAGTGCTCTACATGAACTTGGGTCTATATATGTAATTGCTACCCAGTGTTAAAAAAAAACTTGGGTCTTGGCACCTAGCTTGATGAGCTTTAGGCCTTTAACTCACGGAGTCAAATACTGCAGAGTGCAGATGAGACTCATTTAGGGAACCAACCCAAAACTTTTAATGGAAAATGTATGCTCGTCGTCGTATGCAGTGTGAACCAACCCAAAACTTTTAATGGAAAATGTATGCTCGTCGTCGTATGCAGTGTGGTCGATATCTCTAAGATAGAAAGCTCGTGGATAGAAAGCTCGTGGTTAGCAACAACCGCAACTCCGCCAACTAATCCTTACTTTTTGGGCTGCCAGGTTGTGATACAAGCTCACATCCAGGACCACCGGCCATTAACAAAGCCGCCCTCAATTTTTTTTTTTAAACTGATGTATTTAAATAGCTTAGTTCCCCAATTATATACAAAAAGTTGTTTAAAATGTTTATGGTCTAAGGCTCTAACCTTTTTTTTTGTACTGTAAGACATGTATAAAGTAGCCGACAAAGGAAGACGCGACTTTAGATATTAAACCGCGAAAGAGATTGAGGTCTCATGGAAATAATTCAAGAACCAAAAAAAAAATCTTTCTCTACGCCACATGAGGACCATGATTCAGTTTCTCATTTTGTGTGTACTTCACATACATACCCGAGATAATAATAATACTATTGCGACCCAAAAAGGGGGTGAAGAGAAGAGCTAGAATGCTACTCTACCTAAGGTAGCTCGAAGCCACCCAAAGCAAAACGTAGCTTAAGAGCGAAGACATGACTTCGAAACCTCTTGGTCCTTTGATGAAGGGCGGGATCACAGACACCATCAAGAAAGTCCCAATCAGCCACGAGAAGATGAAAGAACCAGTCCTGTTTCACATTATCATTAAAACCTGATATCAGTTGCAAAGTAGCAATTGTTTCGCGATTATTAAACCAGCTTTGGTGATTACCCGTAAAGGAAAGACCAGAGTTTTTTCTTCAGCCTCTGGTGGATGAAGTAAAACGTAGCTATCGCAGATAACAAAACCTGCAGAGTGGGTCCTTCTTCCGTCGGGAACAGAACCGTAAGAGCTCCGAGAACCGCAAACGTGGCTGCCGTTTTGACAAGGAAAGCGGTGGGAGGAGTTTGGAATCTGTCGAAAACAAAGCTCACAGCTTTGGACTGTCTCACCTGGCGAACCTTCTTGTTTATATCGATCTTGGGGTTCTTCCTCTCGTGGAACTTCTGCATGATGATCTTGTCGTGAGCTGATTCGATGGCGTCGACACTGGGTTTGTGACCAGCGTACTGCTGGATGAGAAAGTTCCTGGCGCCTTGAATCTCGTCCTCTGATGCCATCCGGCTTATCCCAAGACGTTTGTATGGGTCTTTGACATTGATCCGAGGGAAAACAGCTGGAAGTAACAGTGAACATTAGTCACTATGCATTGAGTAATCGCTATGACTACGATTTTATGCAATTGTTATCCGTAATCAGTCTGTGCTGTAACTAGAAAGCTTAACCTAGAATTATGCGTAGGTCAGAGTTATGTATCTTACCAGAAGAATCGTCTGAGATATCACCAAAGGAAGCACTCATGGCACGGACGATCAAAGCATTGCTTCTTTGTGTAGAAAGTGATAAAGAAGTCCTATTTTGAAAAAACACACCATTACAAATCGTCTGTAATATGCTTTAATCGAACAAAGGGCAAAGACAGTACTACCTTTGAAGAAGAGGACAAGTTGCTGCATCATCTCGACGAACAGCTAAAGCTTGAGAGCTTCTCTGAGATGTACCAAAACGATGCGAACGCCATCGAATGTGAAATTTGGGGGTAGCTAGAGTTAACCCGGACGCATTCATCATCTCTGGTGGTAATCCCTAAATTTAATATAATCATATATGATGAAAGCGATAAAAGCAAAATAAATTAAAAAAGACCTAAAAACAGTTCGTGGCTAAACCAATTTCACAGTGTTCTAAACCTGATTCGCGCCAGCTCAAAACTAGAATCTAATATCCCCTGAACTATTTATTACAAAGTTCAAGTTTACTCGAACAGAAACATAAGAGACCGAATCGAAATGATAAAAGAGTAACCAGAGGAGAAGAATAGACCGTACCGCCGATGAAAACAAATCAGAAAACCACTTTCCCTTTCTCTCCCGGAAGCATCAACAAAACAAAAAAACCTGCTCTGCTCGCAAAAACGGATAGAAGAGGGCAACCAGTTCGACAAGTGCTCCTCTACGAAATGTATCTAGTAATTATTGCTATAGTAGCTTTGCAGTACGCTTTAGTCAACAAGTCCGTCGTAGTCTAGCTGGTTAGGATACTCGGCTCTCACCCGAGAGACCCGGGTTCGAGTCCCGGCGACGGAGCTTTTTTTTCTTTTCAATTTTTTTTTTTTTTTGAAAAATATAAGCGATATTATTCTTCATCAGACCAAAGACCATCTGCAACGGAGCATCATCACAAGTCCTTAGCGGCTAATTTTTTTTTTTTGTGATTATAATAATAATATTAAAGCAAACATAACTAAGGATCAGTCCGTAAATAGGCACTTGAAGGACCTGTTACGATCAGCTTGCTTGGGAGAGAAGAAGAAGATAATATTGAAATGATTTCTTATTAACTGTAAAATGTATAATTACAAGTATTTATACTCATATGTACAATTGAACCGGAATCAATCTAAGCTAACCAAACCCGCTAAACCGGTTATATACATAATCATAAACCAATAGGCCCCCTCAAGATGAGCATTCAAAGATATTTAGAAGGCTCATCTTGGACATGAGATGCTTGAACTGATGAGGAAACAGAGGTTTAGTCATAATGTCAGCTATCTGATCAGTAGTCCGAACATGAAGTGTCTTGATAACCTTCCGATCCAACCAGTCACGCACAAAATGACAGTCATTTTCAATGTGTTTAGTTCGCTCGTGAAAAACGGGGTTAGTGGCAATATAGATCGCAGCAGTACTGTCAGAGAACAAAATCGGAGTGTGAATCCGAGGTACCTTCAGGTCGTTCATAAGCTTGATGAGCCAGATCATCTCCTTCGATGCATTTGACAGAGCGCGGTACTCTGCTTCTGCCGAAGAGCACGAGACTGTATCTTGTTTGTTGGAGCGCCAAGAAACCAATGAGTCTCCAAGAAACATGGAAATTCCAGTGGTTGAACGTCTACTGTCTCTACAAGATGACCAATCAGCATCAGCAAAGCCCTTGAGAGTCAGGTCAGAAGACACAGAGTAAAACAAACCCTGTCCCACTGTGCCCTTTATGTACTGTAAAACACGAAGAGCAGCATTCCAATGTGGAGTTCTTGGTGCAGAAGAGTACTGACATAACTTGTTCACAGCATAAGTTATGTCTGGACGAGTTATTGTTAAGTACATAAGTCGACCAACAAGACTTCGATACCGTTCAGGATAATCAATCAAATCACCTTCTTCTAAAGCCAAATGAAGATTAGGAACCATTGGAGTAGAAGTAGGTTTGCAAGCAAGCATCCCAGTCGAAGTCAAAAGTTCCAAAGCATATTTTCTCTGACAAATGGAGATCCCGTGATTGTTTCTAGCAATTTCCAAACCCAAAAAATATTTGAGAGCTCCAAGATCTCGTAACTTGAACTGCTGAGAAAGATCATGTATCAGCTGTCTTGAATTCAAGTCATTTGAGCCAGCCACTATAATGTCATCCACGTAAACTAATACCGCAATGAAATGACCATCTGAGCAGGTTTTCACAAAGAGAGTGTGATCTCCTGTACCTCTTGTGAACCCCAAACGAAGTAGAGCAGCAGAGAACTTAAGAAACCATTGTCTAGAGGCTTGTTTCAAACCATAAATTGATTTGTTGAGTCTGAAAACATCACCTTTTGACAATGTGAGTCCTTTTCGTTCAGCATACCCATCCGGGATCTTCATATATATCTCTTCATCAAGTTCCCCATTCAAGAAGGCATTTGAAATATCGAGTTGATGAAGAGACCAGTTTCTGGATGCTGCAACTTTTAGCAGAAACCGAACTGTTGTAAGCTTTGCAACAGGAGAAAAAGTCTCAGTATAGTCTAGCCCTTCCTTCTGAGTAAAACCCTTTGCAACAACTCGAACCTTCCTCCTTTCCAAACTACCATCAGCATTGAACTTCAACGAATATAGAACCTTGCTTCCCACGGCTTTCTTTCCAACAGGTAACTTAGTAACATGCCAAGTCTTAGTCGCTTCCATTGCATCAAACTCCTTATCAACTGCTTCACACCACTCTTTTGAATCCTTTGCCTCAGAATAAGATTGAGGGATTGGAATTTTGGTAATGTTGTTGATAAAAGAAGAATAAGAAGAAGAAAGTTTTGAATAAGAAAGGCAAGAAGCCATAGGGTAAGAGACATTTGAGTCTAAAGAATAGCAATGATAGTCTTGCAAATGCGCAGGTTGTTTCCTAACCCGAGAAGAAATTTGTGGTGGTAGAGAAGAAGGTGGAGAAATTTGTGGTGATGAAATGGTATGGTTATTACCTGATGACAAAGATGAAGAGTGTGGTGTGAAGTGTTGAAAAATGTCTTCAGTTAACGTGTTATTGACCAGAGGGAAGACGTCTTCATGGAAGACAACGTTTCTTGAGACAAAGATTCGATTACTTTCCAAATCCATCAGTTTATATCCCTTTACTCCAGACGGATAACCCAAGAAAACACAAGCTCTTGATCTCGGTTGGAACTTATGTCTCTGTTTAGGAGATGTGGAACCGTAACACAAGCAACCAAAAGTTCTCATCTGATCATATGCAGCTATCTTCCCATTCAAGATCTCAAAAGGAGTTTTATTACCAAGAAGAGGTGATGGAGTGCGGTTGATCACAAAGGTTGCAGTCAAGACACTGTCACCCCAATGAGCAAGCGGAAGATGCGACTGGAACATGAATGCTCTAGCTACATTGAGCAGATGTTGGTGCTTTCGTTCCACCACCGAGTTTTGCTCAGGAGTGTCTGGACAAGAATGGTATGAGATAATGCCTTTAGACTGGAAGAACTCTGTAAATCTTAGCTCTGGTGCGTTATCAGAACGGACCGCTTTAACTTTCAGATTATACTGGTTCTCAACTTGAGCTATAAAAGCAGGAAACACCTTGATCACTTCATCTTTAGTTCTTAGTAAATAAACCCAAGTTGCTCGTGAGTGATCATCCACTATAGTCAAGAAATATTTATAACCATCCACTGTCTCAATTGAGAAGGGTCCCCAAACATCAATATGCAATAGCTCAAAGTTAGTTTTACATATGTTGTTGGGAGATGGAAAAGAGAGTTTCTTCTGCTTAGCTAAATGGCAAATATGACAATAAGAATTGCCTTTATTCTTCTGCCTTGTTGTTCCCAAAACCTCAGATATCAAGTCGAGTCTTGCATAAGAGGCATGACCCATCCTGTTGTGCCAAGTTCCAACATCGACCACTGCATTCACACGTACAGAAGCTTCGTTGATATCCAGCACATACAGGTTCCCAACTCTTCTACCCTGTCCAATCATCAAGTCCTTGGTATGATCCTGTATTTCACAAGAAGATGGATCAAATATGACTCTGGAACCAAGATCAGTCGTTAGAGAACTTATGCTGATGAGATTCAAGCGGAACTCTGGGATAAACAAAACATTCCGAAGAAGAATGTGCTTATTTAGTTGTATATTTCCCACGCCACTGATCTTGACTATAGAACCATTGGGTAGATTCACAGAACTAGCAATGTTTGTATCCAAAGAAACAAACAATCCTTTGTCATGTGATACATGATGCGTAGCACCAGAGTCGAGTATCCAAGAAGTATTACTAAGCAGATTCTGTGACACTGTGAGAATACCAATGAAACAGAAGGTAGATTGGGAAAAGTTGATACCCGAAATCTCAGTTTGTTGTTGAGAAGAGGAAGCTTCACCAGGACCAGCAGAACTGTTTTGAGAACCACTCTGTAGCTGAGAGCTAAACAGAGCAATAAATTGCTGTATTTGGTCTTTTGAAAGATTTCCAATCAGGTTGTCAAGATGAGAGGTCTTATCTTCAGGCTTAGTTGACAAATTCACTTGAGGAGTTCCAGATGATGATTTAGATAACTTCTCAGGCGCTTTGCCTCGAGTGCCATAGCCTGGAGGAAAGCCATGCTTCTTGTAGCAACGCTCAGCGATATGACCAACCTTGTTGCAGAACGAACAGATTGGTTTCCCTTTGTGAGCACCAGATTGGACATAACAAACACTCGTAGTGTTCTGAGGTGAAGGGGGTGCCTCAGAAACTTGAAAAGCAGCAGGAGTAACAGCCATAGCAAAGTTCTTTTGGCTATCATCCTGATCCAATATGTTGTAAACTTCAGTGAGGGAAGGCAGAGTCTTTTTCATAATGATCTGACGACGAATCACAGCATATGATTCGTTGAGTCCAGCTAGAAACTTCACGATCTTGGCACGTTCAGCTTTCTGTTGAAGGCGAAGTGCTTTTCCACACGTACAGGAATCATCAGGTTCTTCACAATTTTCCAAGTTACTCCACAAGGTTTTCAGCTTCGTGTAGTAGTCAGAGAGTGAGAGAGAACCTTGTCGAAGATCCTGAATCTCCTGCGTGAGATTGTAAGTTCTAGGCAAATTTGTCATATGAAAACGACTGTGTAAATCATTCCACACATCAGTAGCATCACTCAAGCGAAGAATGCTTCGATAAATCTGTGTTGTTACCGAGTTAAGGATCCATGACTTAACAAGGCTATTGCAACGAGACCAGATTCGAAAATTTAGATCTGATTCAAGAGGACGAGGTATTGATCCATCTACAAATCCTATCTTATTCTTCGCATCAAGTGCTATCTTCATCGCAGCTTCCCAATCATCAAAGTTCGAACCATCTAGCTTAAGAGAGATGAGAATCAAACCAGGGTGATCGGAAGTATGCATGAAATACGGAGAGTGGATCGAATCCGTAAGGTCAACACCAACAAGTGCTCGGGAGGCCTGTAGATCCGGACCTGAAACAGCCGGAGAAGCCATCGGAGCAGTGCGAGTTGCGATACGAGTCGATCGACGAGGAAACTTCTTCACAGACACCATCGCAGCTTGAAAATAGAAGGATTATGAGCTCGAGCGAAGATATCACGAAGAGATCAAGCTCAATAGTAGCTCTGATACCATGTTACGATCAGCTTGCTTGGGAGAGAAGAAGAAGATAATATTGAAATGATTTCTTATTAACTGTAAAATGTATAATTACAAGTATTTATACTCATATGTACAATTGAACCGGAATCAATCTAAGCTAACCAAACCCGCTAAACCGGTTATATACATAATCATAAACCAATAGGACCTGATCCTTAGCTGATCCTTAGTGCAGGTGGCATGTTGCTATTGGTGGAGAGAGTATTGGTCTGATGAAAGGAACAAAGCCGAACTCGATGTCGAGGAGATGAAGATCGTCTGGGTTCTCGCCACGCTTTTGAGTTTCCGATCGAATCGTCCGCCTCGTCGCCTCCGATCCGGTGAGTCTTCTTCTCCATCATCCGGTGTGGATATGTTGCCTCCGATCCGGTGAGCTCTGTAACTTCGACCGCTTCGTTGAATAGTTGATTTTGGATTTGATATAGGGGAAACCATGGGGAGGAGTAAGCTTCTCTTCCTCGATTTTGTTTGATAAAATTTTCTTCGTGTGTGTGTGTTTGGTTACAGAGGAAGAAGCAGGAGTGATTGAGTATAATACTTTGTTAAACTCACTAAAGACTCGACGAGATTCTTTGGGTTCAAAGCTGAGTGAGCTATTGGAAGCTAAGGTTTGTGTCACGAGAAACTCCTTGACCAGTCTCTCTCTCTATCTTTCTTTTTGTTCTGCAGAGCAACGTAAGTTACTTAAACCATCCTTCGCCACCTATCTTTGTTGATAATTGGATTGTGGTCATCCTCATTACAAACAAAGCTGAGGATGGCTATACTCCGGCTACTAAGGACAATAACTCAGGAGCTTTCGCGTTTGGAGTTAACGGTGTCGTTTCTTCGTGTTTGTTGGTTCTTCTCTTTGCTTTCTTCATGTTTTCAGTTTCTTTTCTTGAATAATGATCTCGGTGTTCTTTCTTCATGTGTTGAGCCTCATTGTGAGTTTCTTTCATTGTCTATGTTCTGAAAAAAAAATATTTTTGGGTGAAAATCTCATTGCGTTTGTGTGTTATCTCTATAAATTTGATTGATAAAATGGAGGATATGGAGAAACAGATACAGCTGCAGGGGGTTAATCTTAACTAGTTTTGGTATGTGCAGGAGGAACTGAAAGAGGAGAAACTGAAGGCGAAGGAAGAAGCGGAAGACCTTACTCAAGAAATGGCTGAACTAAGGTACAAGATGACATGTTTGCTCGACGAGGAACGCAAACGCCGTGTGTGCATAGAGCAAGCGTCATTACAGAGAATTGCAGAACTAGAAGCACAGGCATATGCAATATTTTGGCCTTGTTTCTTTTTTTTTCTTTTTTTAACTGTTCTTTATTTATCCTCTGTTGTTAAAGATTAAGTTTGGCAAAGAGAAAACAAGTTTGGCAAAGAGAGTGTGTATGTGTATATACTCTTTGTTCGTTTTGATAAAGAGAAAACAAGTTTGTTATGAAAAACTCCTAATTAAGGAATACCATTGCACACATTAGAATCCTTAACTTCTCAAAAAAAAAAAATTACTTTAATAATCCTAAGGACTCTTCTAACAAGTCCATGGTTGTGGATGCTCTTAGACAAGAAGTCCGAAACAGTGGGATATTAAAAAGTAGTATCTGTCATTACAAAGCTTGATATCGACTTAACAAATGACTGTACAGCATTTACATTTGTAGTTTAATATCATGACGTTAGATTTACAGACACTGTTGTAGAAGATAGCTTCTCCAGCCAAGCATAAAAGCCCCCCCTACAAAGAGTAATACATTGATCATCCACATGAGATGTTGGTTGAGGAGTTTTAGCATACAACAGAAAACAACACGATTTTGAGCCCGAAAAAGAATTCTATAGAATCAGACAGTAAATAACATGAATCAGGACTTATTATTAGTAAGCGCATACCTCGGACGGTAGACGCATCATGACTGGAACAAAGTAATAGTGGCTATATGACCGTTCTTCATCACCTGCAAAATTATTAAACTCCACTTAAAGGTTTCCTTTAACAATCTGATAAGAATATTTTTTTCGCAAAGAGGATCCAATTCCTAAATTAGGTTTTACTAAAAATGCTTCACCTCAAAAGCAATATTCTGATAGCCATACACGTATGTCGATCCAAATGGGTTGCTCGTCGAGCCCTGTGTCTGTATAGCCGCTGGTCCACACTCCCCAAGTATTTCCTATAAAGTTTAAAAGCAAAAGGTTTCATGAGAAATGTTCTACTCATTTGTTAACAATACTATTCTCAGGTTTACTGACTCGGCCTAACACAGACTAGCTTCCTATCATTTCCCTGTTATTCTTGTATCACTTTGGTCTGAAACTATTTACCTTAACTTGCTCCCAGTTCGTTCTTGGAGTGATCTTGTTTCCACCTCTGTTTGCTTCTGCCTCACTCTCTCCAACTGAAAAAACAGCAATAAATCGTAGTTTTGTTGAAAAGTAAGACGAAACATATACATCTGAATAAAAGATAACTGATTCACATGAAGCTGCTATCATCTGCATCGCTTACCAGAGATCACAAAGTTGCACTTTATGTACGAGTTGAAATCAGCATGACCAGGATAGTTGGTGTGAAGAACAAACTTCTTAGCTCTGTGAGTCTGTAGAAAAGGTAAAGAGTCATGGATTAAAAAGAACACATACGAAGGGAGGGAACATATTAACTCTACTTGACCAGTTGCCTACCTCGCCGTCAAACAGGATGTCCATGCCACGAGTAAAATAGTTGTAAAAGTAATCACCACAAAGAGTTGTTTTTGGTCGTGGATCTGATGCAGAATGAATAACCATTTGATCTACCTGGAAAGCAAAGTACAATTTTAGCAGCAGATATCCAAATTTTTCAAATGGGCATTGGACTATGACAGATACTGCAGGCAAGATAGTAAGAGAAGCTAACTAACATACGCATCTGTTCGTGATATACAACAAACAAGTTACCTGCTTTGGGTGTATCCCACATGGTCGTCCTAAGTCGGTCCATACATCCTGCACCGAGCATTAAATGATGAGTTCCAAAGAAGAAACACACAAAGAGAGATACTAACTTTACCTGTGGCGATGCACCAAAAGGTACATGCTGGCCTCCAACAGTAAAGTATAACTCCTTGCCAAGCTGCATAAATATTTAATACAGTCATGCTAAGAGTAAGGACGTGGCTAACTGCTAATGATGTTTAAACTACACAGCGGGGGAGCGGAAGTTGATGAAGAACAGGCACACCTTGACATGAACCTCTTCCATATAAAGGCTGCCAGGAGGTAAAGGAGGGACAGAAGCTCTATCCATCAGCTTTCCTACACCAACTTTTTTGTCGCTCGAGTTGTCATAGATAGAGACCCGGCATGCTACTGGCGTGGTGCCATCTGGAAACTCTAATGGTAGCGCCGCTTCATAGAAGAGAAAGATAAGTCATATATTGGGATAGACAAAGAAACATAAACAGAATTTCTCTTGGATCCGGAGAAAAACATACCTTCTCCATCATGGCAGCAGTCCGTGTACTGGTTAGGAATTGGAAACTGAAAGGATAGCCCCTGCCATAGTTAAATAAACGTTAACCATCGACAGAACAAATTCAAACATATATGGAAGAAGAGTGAGACCCGTATATATATTTATTTGTTGCTCACCGGGTAGAAGAGAGAATAAACCCCTCTTTCTTTATCATAAATCCCAGGAAATGTCGGTCCAAAAAGTGCATAAACAGCCACAAACGTCGCCAGAGCTGATGGACCCCTGAAGTACATACAAAAGACAGTCACTACAACAGTAAACTACACCTAAAGTCATAATCTTTTTAACTCACCCGATAGTAGAAGTGGCGTAACGCATCTGAAGCCGCTTGACATCATAAATCTCAACAAGGCGTAACCTCTGCAAAACAAATCAAATATGGAAGAAGAATAATAACCAAGATAGAGAGTTTTTTTAACAAACAAAAGAAAAGTAAACTGAATACTCCACATAAAACTAGTCAAATAAATTGCTTTCCAAACTTGAATAGATTGTAAAGAAGTCTAGTTGGTTTGATTAAGAAAAAAAAGGTATGAACCACAGCATCATCATGTCGTACCTGAGACCATGGATCAAAGCGAAGATGAAAACCATGATCCGGAAAGCTAATAACAATATCCAGCTTCAGAGGATCCTCGTCGTGGTATTTAACATGAACAACATCGTATATGTTGGGCTGCTGCTCTATTTGCGCAAACGCATCACAAATTGGCATTCCTGAAAAAAAAAACACATCCACGATTTGATTGATGATCGGAAGCTCAACAGTCTTGTATTAGACTATGTACATAAACGTATTTAAGTCTAGATACATTGCACATAGTCTAATAGTCTGCTAATGAACCAAGACAGCTGAGCAGCAACGTTTGCTAACACTACTACAGTATTATCATCGGATTCAATCAATCGACGATCGCAACTCAATTTCTATCTTCCAAGTCCAACGCAGGGTAGATGATGATCAAGTCATTCTCGAATTCGAAAAGCTAGAGAAAAGCAGGAGGGAATTTGAGAGAATCGCATACCGATAGAGAAAGGTCCGATGCCGACGCCGGGACGGAGATCGAAGACGGTGGCGCCCATGGCGGTACCTTCGCATCGTCTTCTTGTTCTCTGCATTACCGCCGATCTTTGAGTCATCCTTCCTACTGTGATCGGTTTCTCGGACGGATGAGAACAATTCTCTCTTTCTTTTATTTT
Organism: Raphanus sativus; assembly: GCF_000801105.2. Taxonomy (NCBI): domain Eukaryota; kingdom Viridiplantae; phylum Streptophyta; class Magnoliopsida; order Brassicales; family Brassicaceae; genus Raphanus; species Raphanus sativus. Next base: position 2,900,595 of record NC_079512.1, on the reverse strand, counting down.
TTTTTCCTAATTTGGTTTTTGTTGTTTCACGCAGAAGAAGACGGCGACGGGCTGGTCTCAACTTAAGTTAACATCGCAATAGACGCAATGTTAGTTTAATGTTTTTTGTTTTAAATAAAAACCTCCATAGTAAAATATTTTGTTGCTTTGACATTACAACATGTAACAAGAAAAAATCAATATAGTAAATAAAATTGATTCAATATAGTAAATAAGAAATTTCACACTTACAAATTTTACTTCCTTTTTATAATAGGTTTATTTTCAAATTTTACACATCTACATAAATACATTATAAATTTTTTTCTGTACAAGTTTGAAATAATTATAATGATTAATGAACTATAATATAATATAAAATTTATTAAATAAAAAATCATGTGCTTTCAAAACACAGATCAAAATTTAGTTTTTTATTAATAAACATAATATCAAATATTTTTAAATGCAAAATGCTATGCTGTCTCACTCTATCTTGACTTCCCATGACAATAACATAAAGTATTTGATAATCAGATTTTACTTTAAACTTGCGGATAATTACTACGTAAAAGAATGACACTATCATTGAATGAAAAAACTAGTTTATTCGAGTTTGCAAACAAAAACTTTCACATAGAAGCATTATGTGACTTAGTTTCTTTTGTTATAACTTATAACATATACCAAATTTTCATGAATAAGCAACATTTAGTATTTTCATCACTTGAAATATAATATCACTAGTGTTTAAAAAATAATTAATATGGGTGGACTTTAATGACAAAAGGATGGATGTTAAAGAAAAGACCAAATTCGGAAAATATATTATTATTTTTTTCCAATTTCGACAAAAAATATCTATTTCAAAAATGTATAGCCAGATCCCAAATGCAAGTCCAACATGCACGTGAACAATGGACCAACAAACCTACAAAGCCTACCAACAGGCTACAATGCCATGTGAGTGTGGCGAATGAAGTTATGATCAAAACATTGAAATATCTTATGCTTTTTTTTAACTATTGAAATATCTTATGCTTCTATTGTGTTTCCAGTTCATCTTTGGTATGAATGATCATTTAAAAAAATTGGATGAGGAGATTATAAACGTAAGGCTGGTAATTTCTACACACTCAGATAGTAATTAAAAAGGGGGAAAATATGTGACAGACACTTGAAGTTTGAATCTTTGATGTTTCCATAAGTATCTTTTTGGGGATGCCTTTTACTTCAAAGTCGTTTGGGATACTAGTACCATTTGGTGTGAAAAGTGAAGAAAATTAAGACATGGAAAGTGCTTTAAATAATTCGACACACAATCTTTGAATAGTAGAGATTAGTAACTTTGACTACATGTAGTGTATTTGAAAAATAATATCTATAGCTAGAAACAAAAAACACCACAATTTTATGTAATAAGATAGTCATACCAAATTAAAAATATTAAACTAAAAAATCTACCATTATATTATATAAATTAATTCGAAATCCAGAAATAGTAGTAAACTGACAAAATCTATAAGAAGAAATGATTCTAAAGGAAAAATAACTTCACAACATATTTTCTGTAAAATAGTCATGTTATAATTTAGACCAGTAGATTTTATAAATTAATTTAAAATCCAGAAATAGTATCAACTTTTTAGAATATAAAATCTCTAAGCAGAAATGATATGAAAAGAAAATAAAAATTTCCATAAGCAGAAAAGAAGTAAAAACAGTTGTTTACTCTTTAAATTGGTCATATTAAGTAACAATGTCCATTTTATCGTTTTCCCCACTAGTCTTCGCTCCAAACACATCACCCATACTCTCTCTCTCTCTCCATCATCATCATCCCCAGAGAACCTCAGATTAGGGTTTCTCTTTCACTAACCGATCTGCAGGTACTACTCACACGTACTTCGAATTCTTCACTCGCCGATGGAGAATCAGCAGCGAGGCGCTTCGTCTCGCGGCGAAAAGAGTTCGGTCAGAGGGATCGATCTCATGAGAGTTGATCAATGCGAAGAGATCGGTGCTCTCTCCTCCGCGCCCGCCCCGACGGTCGTAGGCACGATCGAGCAGGAGGCCCCTGTTAAGCGAAAACGTGGCCGGCCTCCGAAGGCGCACGCTCAGACGCCGTTGCAAACTCAGCAGCCCCCGCCGCCGCAGCCTCCGCCTCCGCCGCCACCGCCGCGGAAGGATGATAAGGAAGAAGATGTCTGTTTTATTTGCTTTGACGGCGGAGACCTCGTTCTATGTGATCGCCGGTGAGTTTTTGTCATAAGAGGTTTAGTTAGTTACTTAATTGGGATTTATATGGTATGTGTTGGTGCTTTAGTTACTATTTTTGATTACATGCTAATTAATGCCATTAATTAGACTCGAATCAATTGGTAACGAAGGCATCTGAGAGATTTTTGGATACGAGATTTGTGTTATTGATAACTTAATTGATGATGTTCAGGAACTGCCCCAAGGCGTACCATCCAACTTGTATTAACAGAGACGAGGCCTTCTTTCGAACAACCGCTAAATGGAACTGCGGTATGTATGTGGAGGGAATATTTCTCTGACGTGCCGTTATTTTTGAAATCTTTTAAATGGCGACGTGGAAGTTGAAACTGATGTTTTTTGTTTCATTCATTTCAGGTTGGCACATATGCAGTGCATGCCAGAAATCATCCAGTTATATGTGTTATACATGCACTTTTTCTGTTTGTAAGCGGTGCGTTGCTTATGCCGACTATGTGTTTGTGAGAGGTAACATGGGGCTTTGTGGCACTTGTATTAAGCCAATAATGTTGATTGAGAATATTGGTCAAGGAGATGTTCAAGCGGTAAGACACTTCTCCACATTCAATTAGTTTCCATTCAGTGCTCAGGCGAATTGATGATTTTTACCACCTGTCACAATTACCTTTGGAGGAATATAGTCTTTTCATGCACATGACACTCGTAAATGTGATAGCAATATATATGGAAATTTGGGGTTGATGGATTAGGACTCATATATTACGAGAGAGTGATGGAATTTTGGGGTTGAATTGAATGATGGAATTTTAGAGATATTGGGTTTCATATTTAGTAAGTTTTCGCAAGAACAGTAGGGTAGGTTGGGTGTTTTATTTTGAAAAAAATCGCTTAAAACCAAAGGAAAAGAGTAACTTTTCTTGTTTAGGGAGGAAATCTTGTACTTAGTTCTATAAGAAAGTTGAGTGTTTTTCTTTTAAAGTTATCCTCTTCACTATATCATAATGTGTGGGGATCATAATTGTTTTCCTTGTTTATTAGGTTAAGGTGGATTTTGATGACAAGCTCAGTTGGGAGTATCTATTCAAGGTATATTGGCTTTGCCTGAAGGAAGAGCTGTCTCTAACTGTGGACGAGCTTACTAGAGCATATAATCCTTGGAAGGAGGCTCCTTACACTGTTCCTATAGTGGAGCCACGGAATGATCATACCCGTAACAATGCTTATTCGTCTGGCAATTCAGCTTTGGATGTAGCAGAGAATGGAACAAAGAGAAGAAAGACTAGTGGTTCTTCCACCTTACCTAGCAAGTTGGATGACAATAATCCAAGTAATAACCTAAAGAAGCTTCCTGGAGATACAAATTGGGCAACAAAAGAACTCCTCGAGTTTTTGTCGTTCATGAGAAATGGTGATACATCAGTTATTTCTCAGTTCGACGTGCAGGGTCTTCTGCTTGACTATATCAAGAAAAAAAATCTTAGGGATCCTCAGCAGAAGTCTCAAGTTATGTGTGACCTAATGCTTGTGAAGTTGTTCGGAAAACAGCGAGTGGGTCACCTTGAAATGTTTAAGCTTCTTGAGTCTCACTTTCTTATTCAAGAGAAACCGAAAGACGAGAAAACGACAAACGTGGAAACTACTCATGCTGTTCCTTCCCAAGTAGATGAAGATAGTGGTCATGAACCACC
>NC_079512.1:422524-495024 GCF_000801105.2 Raphanus sativus | reverse complement strand
GAAACCCTAAACCCGAAACCGGAAACCCTAAACCCGAAACCGGAAACCCTCAACCCCGAAATCCCGAACCCCGAACCCCGAACCCGAACCCCGAACCCCGAACCCCGAACCCCGAACCCCGAACCCCGAACCCCGAACCCCCAACCCCGAACCCCGAACATAAAATGTTTAATTAAAATTAAATTAACGTTAGACTGAAAATAAAATTTGGGCTTTGATTTATTTAAATTAAATTTATGTTTAATTTAACAATTGGGCCTTTCTTAGCTCAAATTTATTTTTCTTACCTCAACTTAACAATTAACATAAGTGCTGAAATATTATCTACCTAATCTTGTTATATGACACGCACAATATTATTCCATTGTATTCGTAGAAATAAAATGGACTAAGTCTAATGACTTTCAATGCAGACAAACTATATTAACCGGCTTGAATAATTAATAAAAAAAAATTTAAATAATTAATGAATAATATGTTAATAATAGAGTAGTATTTAAGTGTATCAAAGATTTTGTTGACCTGGTAAATGGGCTGAGTCCAGTGACTCTGATACGCAGACCCAAGCCTAGAATTCAAGGCTGTATTCAAATATTTTTGTATAAAAAGTCTGCCTCTAAGCTATCACATGATGTGCATTATTAACTTCCACAAATGGAGGATAATAATTGATTTTGTGATTTTGTTTCTTAATTGCATTAAAGACAGTTTGGGCTAAGCCCATTATCATGAAACGAGAAAGTGTAACCATATGACGACCTTAACACTGGGTTTTATGATTAAATCTTGGGATTATGATTAAAATGGTCACTTTGTATAATGAGAAAAGAGAAATAAGGCACTAACTCTTATCATATTGACCACGTGCTACACGTCACCAACGGATACGAAACGTCAACGCCGTAGCATCGATGGCTCTCCGACAACATGGATCAACTACGGTGAAAAGGGGATCGCGGCGGTGCATATCGGTGACCGGTGTTGGTTGGTGGTGGGGAACGTCGCGGCTCCGATCGGGTTCCTGTCATCTCATCTCGGTTTAAGACGACAACAACGATAAGACATAAATATGTCTCCGGTGCTTCGCGACAATGGACCTCCCGTGACAATTGCTTCCTCTCCGGTGAAGAAAAATGGCTCCGGTGGTGGTCAGATCGAGAGGCGGTGGTGGGTTGTCACGTCCTCTCCGATGGCAAAACGTATGAGCTCCTGAACAGGGATCAAGAGAGAAAGAGAAGAGACTCAAATAAAGAGAAAGCGAGAGCTTGGATGTTGGAGGCGGCCAAAGCTTTACGAAGACATATATATATATATTATATATATAGGTAAAACAGAATAAACGGTTTGGATTAACGGTCGACTTTTTCAAAAATCAAAGTCGGTGATCAACCTTTGTCATTTGAACTCCCTAATTTTACCGTTAGAGATTGTTACACGTGGCAATCACTGATTTGCAGGGAAACATTACATTCACTGCTTTTACGGGTGGCAATTACGATAAATCGAGATTGACGTATATCGTTGGAGTTTTGAAAAACATGTTGAACCCAATGAGGTGGCGAAACGTAACTACAGCTTCAAGTTGTGAAGATGCTCGAGAAGGAATTTTTTTTTTTTGAACAAAAATGCTCGAGAAGAATTTTACCTCATAAATTATATTGAATGCAAAGAAAATTCTTTATTTTATTGTTTTCTTCGCTTGAGAGATATTTTGAGTTTTTTCCTTAAAAAAAAAAGGTATATTTGAGTTTTCGATTAAATGCTATATATATAAGCTTATACTCATTATAGTTTAAAAATTTCTAACCATTTCACCATTTTATTAATTTTAGCAATTAAATTAGTAAAATTTAATATATTGTTTAAATCAGTGGATTTACCACTATAAAATTCCAGTTATCGAGAGAATTAAACACAACAAAATTTCTAAATATAGAATTTAGGGTTTAGGGTCATCATGGTTATATTACATAGTTTTAATCATTTATTTTTGTACATTCTGATCATGTAGAGTAAATTTAAACCATCTTTAGGATACATTTGCATGCATGAGTTTTTGTTAGGTGTTGGAGTATTCTTTGGAGTTCTTGGAGCTGTATGGAGATATTCATGATGCAAAAGAGAGTGAAAGATGCATGATGGGCGAGTCGGACACGAGAGCAATATGTGGGAGCGGCTATCGCAAGCCGATGTGTACTCGAGAGCGACATATGGGAGCGAGGTTCCATACCCGCTCGCATCCACCTCGACGAAACGACCAAGATTTGGAGCGGGTTGAGCACCCCACGTGAGGACGAGGCGGCTGTCAGGAGTGAGGTTCCATAGCTGCTCGCAATATCATAAACCCGTTACTGCATGGTAACAAAACGGACTTCCAACTGTACAGTTATATAACGTACTTCTTTACAAACTATTTTATTTATGTCTTATCTCGGTATAGTATGGGCTTTAAATTCTATATCGGATAGAAGTACAGTGAAACCTCTATAAATTAATAATGTTGGGACTACATCAAAACTAAATTTTTTTATTAATTTATAGAGATTATTAATTTATCGAAATATTAATTGAACCAAAACTCAATTTGGGACTATGAAATTCTATTAATTTATAGAGATATTAATTTATAAATTATTAATTTATAGAGGTTATACTGTAATATATATAGGCAAATGGGCCAGAGTTTAACAAATAATGTAACAAAAATATAACACGCAGAACTTTGTAAATAAACACTACGAGATCTTTATTTTCTAGACAAATATATATAATAAAGGTTCCATACATCTTTGACCACCGTTATTTGTCAGTGTATGATGCAACTATTCATTAAAACTAATGCCATACTTTTTATTTTTTTTCAAAATATATATGTGGGACAACCACTATGAAAATATAGAGTTTTTTTTAATAAGTTATCTATATATTGAAGTTTATAAGCTTTAAAGTTGTTTAATATTTTCTAACTACATTTTAAACATCTCTTAACAAATCTTAGAATAAATCGAGAGAAGGAAAAAAAAGAGATGTCAGAAACAAATCACATGAATTACACCAAACAAATGAAACGAACAAGAAATGCAGATTGAAGAGAAGATAGCTTCAAGGTGGACTAGCCTTGTCTAAGAATATGCTGAGGTACCTGGATGATGAAGATGTTCATCTACTAAATAGCATTGGCTTTAAGAGCTACAGAATTTCCCAGCCCTTTTTTGAACATCGCTTCAACCCCTTGTACATCAAAACAATTAATTTCATTCACACATGACAAAACAAAACAAAATAAAAGGCAATTAACCAAAACCTTGGAACAAGAAATCGTTCATAGAAGGTAGAGGAGCTCTGGGTTCGAGAGTAGAATCTTCTGGGTCAGACTGAAGAATCTGACCTGCGGCCTTCCACCGGAAACCTTCGCCGCTGGAGCCGGAAAATAATTGCCACGTCTATATTTCTTCAGTTCTGGGTTTTCTGATCCTTTTTGACTGAGAACTAATATAAGTTGGACAATTAAGAAAATTTCCCTCTATATGTAATTCTGAAGAAAGGACTGCAGAATTTACTTTTCAAAAAAAATCAATCAAAAATAAGAATATTTTGGAACCGCAGGAAAAGTGAAAAACTTTATGCGCCAAGAATAGGAGACTTGAACTTTGGGCTTGACCATACCAAAGAAGGTTTATCAGATATTGCCGTGCTAAACAATTATCTCATTGTCGGGCCTAATATCCTATGCAGCCTTTCGAAAGAAAACGACAGTATCATTCCAAATTTTGGACAAGTGACATGCAAGGCGTTTTAGGTAGATTAAAACAGCACGAGTACTACATTGAATTTTTTTTTTAACACTTTTATTTCATTATTTAAAACTAAAGAGGAACTACAACTTTACACCTCTTAAGGCGCCCACACCCGGGAAAAATAAACAAAACTCAGACCTTTACAAACCTTAAAAAAAACTCCACAAACAAAACTACTCTTCTGCCAAAAAATCCAAACCTCACTCCTGAGACTTCAAAGCCACTATTTCTCTTCTGCGATTCTCCCACTGCCAAACTTCACTCCCTCCACATTTCAAACCTGCTAAAATCTACTGAACCAAGTCCCAAGCAGCGTTATATCAGTCCTAGAAGAGTTTTGCGCTCTTGACAAAGGATCTAGCCGCGCTTGAACTGTTTGCTTTATCTCAAGGATCACTGCTCGGGCCGGACGGAAAATCTCATTATGAATTCTGTTATTTCTCTCCTTCCAAATACCATACAGAGCTGCTTGGTACACTAGCTTGATAATCAACTTCACAAACTCATCTCCAAAAGGATTTCTCAACCATCTCAAGCCATCTTAAAACAAGACAGGAGGAATTAACTGCAGCCTAGAGCAGAAAAACGACCATATCTCAGAGCTGTAACTACAATCAAAGAAGAAGTGTTGTCTTGTCTCATCTGCCACATTGCATAAAATGCAAGTTGACGGCACCTGCAAGCCCCAGCCTCTCAATCTGTCTCTTGTGCCTAGACGGTTCCGCGCAATCACCCATGTAATAAACATATGTTTGGGTATTCTACCTTGAAACCAGACTTGCCGATGCCAGAAGACTTGCTCTCCTTGCGGGTGTAGAGCCTCCCAAGTATGAGCTGCCGAGAAAGCGGTTGAAGCACCTCTGTTTCCAGGCTTCCAAAGATATATATCCTCCACTTCTGAGGATAATATAGGAGCTGCTTCCGGAAGACACTTTCTAACCAAAGTGATAAGTCGATTCCTGCTCCCACTTCTGTTTACCCACCAATTCCCATCTCTTAGAGCATCCGCCACTACTGCATCCACATGTAAAACGGTGACCCCTGGACCTCTAGGTCCCGTAAGATCGATCAGCGGACCTCTGTTTGTCCACTTGTCATGCCAGAAACTCGCATTCGTACCCCTGCCCACCTCGCAAACCACCATAGGTCGAGCAATAGACCTCAGATTACACAAACTCTTCCAAATCCAGCTATCATGCCTCTGAGGCTGGAGCTCCCAAAAGTTTTTATCTCCAATCAGATTACTACATCGAACTTGTTTCTGCAAACATCAATTAATCTTCTATTTACTATTATTTTCTGACTTGCTTTTTAACAAAAAAAGTATGCGGAATGGAGAAATAACATTGCAATAATGGCTAAAGATTCACAGATAAATAAAATATTAACACACAGTTCTCGTAGGTAATAATCGATATGTTTTCTATCTGTCGACAGAATGGTGATTGCCTTAATGTATTTCAGTCCAGTCTTTCTACACTAAATTTATATCTTAGACATCATTCAATCAACGCTTGTGCCTTTACATGTTGTGGAAAAAGAGAAAGAATCTAAGAATCAAAGTTATCAACCACTATTTTTATCCTTTTTGTGTTTCTAATTGAATTATTTCTAGAAACATACAACATCTCACTCAGATCAGAGAATTAGTGATTCCAATCTGAATAAAATAAGAGAACATATATTCATATATGAACTATCCACTATGAAATCTTTATTTTCTAGATAAAAAGAGACAATAAATGTTCCATACATTTTTGACCATCATGCTATATCAGTGCAGGATACAACTATTTATTTAAACAATATTGTCATTTTCTGGAATTTTATCAAAATATGTAAGTTAACCACCATTTAAGTGATCTCTGTTCTTTAAAGAAATAGAGAAAAAAAAAAGTTAAAACCCTTTTTGACCATTATATTATGTATGCCTTAAACCATCATTTTCATATTTTTGAATTTTTCTTAAAATATGTGGCTTAACTCTCCTACGAATATATTGAATTTTGTTTTTGTTAAATTTTATATATATTGAAGCTTATACTCATGGTATCGTTTAAAATTTTCAAACCACTTTCTACATTTTTTATTAATGTATGATAAATTCTCTTTCAGGTACATGACATTGTTCTAATTTTTAACAGTTAAGTTAGTAAACTTCATATATATCCTAAATTAGTGGATCTAGCACTATGAAGTCTCTATTCTTGAAAGACACATACACAACAAATGATCCAAACCTTTTTAACATCATTCTATGTCAGTCCATGATGTAATTATCCACTTAAACAATATTGCCATATTTTTGATTTTTCTTAAAATCTGGGGGCTAACCTTCTAAAATAATGAGTTTTCGGTAAATACTCTATATACTGAAGTTTATACGCTTTACTTTTGTTCTAAACCTTTGACCATCATCTTATGTCAGTGCTCTAAGAAACTATACACTAAAACTATATTTTCATATTTTTGATTTTAAAAAAAATATGTGGGTTAACGTTACCCTTCAAAAATATTGAGTTTTCGGTAAATGATTTATATAAGTTTATACTCTTCACTTTTGTTTAAAATTTTCAAACCAAATTTGACAATTGAATTAATGTATTCTAAACTATCTTTCATGGTATATAGGAATCATTCTAATTTTTTAATATTTAGTTTGGTAAAATTTCATATACTGCCTAGAATTGTGGAATTACCATTATAAAATATTTATTATCTAGAGAAACGGAGACAAAAAAATTTCTAAACCTCTTTGACCATCATCTTATGTCAGTGCTATATAAAACTATACACTAAAACAAGATTTTCATATTTTTGAAAAAAAAATCAAAATCCGTGGATTAACCCCTTTTAAAATAATGAGTTTTCAGTAAATCCTCTATATACTAAAGTTTCTACTCTTCACTTTTGTTAAAAAAAATTCAAACCACATTCTAGATTTGAATTAATGTATTCTAAATTCTCTTTCATGGTATATAGGAATCATTCTAATTTTTTAATATTTCGTTTACTAAAATTTCATATACTGTCTAGATTTGTGAAATTACCATTATAAAATCTTCATTATCCAGAGAAACAGAGACAACAAATGTTCTAAACCTCTTTAACCATCATATGTCAGTTCTCGATGAAACTATACACTAAAATCAGTTTTCATGTTTTTGAAATTTTCTCAAAATCTGTGGGTTAACCCTTTCAAAAATATTGAGATGTCGGTAATTGCTCTATATACTAAAGTTTATACTTTTCACTTTAGTTTAAAATTTTCAAACCACAATCTACATTTGAATTAATGTATTCTAAACTATCTTTCACGGTATATAGGAATCATTCTAATTTTTTAATATTTAGTTACTAAAATTTCATATATTGTCTATATTAGTGGAATTAGCATTATAAAAGTTTCATTATCTAGAGAAACAGAGACAACATAGGTTCTAAACTCTTGACTATCATCTTATGTTAGTGTTCGATGAAACAATACACTAAAACCATATTTTCATATTTTTGAATTTTTTCCGAAATCTATGGGTTAACCCCTTCTAAAATAATGAGTTTTTGGTATATGCTCTATATACTGATGTTTATACTCCTCACTTTTGTTTAAAATTTTCAAACCATATTCGACAATTGAACTAATGTATTCTAAACTATTTTTCATGGTATATAGGAATCATTCTATTTTTTTTATATTTAGTTTACTAAAATTTTATATACTAACTAGATTAGTAGAATTAGCATTATAAAATCTCCATTATCTAGAGAAACGAAGACAACAGAGGTTCTAAACTCTTTGACCATAATCTTATGTTAGTGCTCGATGAAACTATACACTAAAACCAGATTTTCGTATTTTTGAATTTTTTCCAAAATTTGTGGGTTAACCCCTTCCAAAACAATGAGTTTTCTATAAATGCTCTATATACTGAAGTTTATGTTCTTCCCTTTTGTTTAAAAATTTCAAACCAAATTCGATAATTGAATTAATGTATTCTAAATTATATTTCATGGTATATAGGAATCATTCTATTTTTTATATTTAGTTTACTAAAATTTTATATACTCACTAGATTAGTGGAATTAGCATTATAAAATCTTTATTATCTAGAGAAACGAAGACAGAGAAAGTTCTAAACTTATTATTTGAATTTATTTATTTTATAACATCTTTCATGGTATATAGGAATCATTCTATTTTTATATTTAGTTTATTAAAATTTCATATACTGGCTAGATTAGTGGAATCATCATTATAAAATCTTCATTATTTTAAGAAACGTAGACAGCAGAGGTTCTAAACTTTTTGACCATCATCTTATGTTAGTGCTCGATAAAACTAAACACTAAAACCAGATTTTCATATTTTTGAAATTTTTCGAAAATCTATGGGTTAACCCCTTCTAAAATAATGAGTTTTCGGTAAATGCTTTATATATTAAAGTTTATACTCTTCACTTTTGTTTAAAAATTTCAAACCAAATTCGAGAATTGAATTAATGTATTCTAAACTATCTTTCATGGTATATAGGAATCATTCTAATTTTTTAATATTTAGTTTGGTGAAATTTCATCTACTTTCTAAATTAGTGGAATTAGCATTATAAAATCTTCATTATCTGGGGACAACAGAGGTTCTGAACTCTTTGACCATCATCTTATGTTAGTGCTCGATGAAACTATACACTAAAACCAGATTTTCGTATTTTTGAAATTTATCCAAAATCCGTGGATTAACCCCTTCTAAAATAATGAGTTTTCGGTAAATGCTCTATATACTGGAATTTAAACTCTTCACTTTTATTTAAAAAAATTCAAACCACATTCAACATTTGAATTAATGTATTATAAACTATCTTTCCTGGTATATAGCAATCATTCTAATTTTTTAATATTTAGTTTGGTAAAATTTCATATACGGCTAGAATTGTGGAATTACCATTATAAAATCTTTATTATCTAGAGAAACGGAGACAAAAAGGTTCTAAACCTCTTTGACCATCATCTTATGTCATTGCTCTAAGAAACTATACACTAAAACCAAATTTTCATATTTTTGAAAAAATTCAAAATCTGTGGGTTAACTCCTTTTAAAATAATGAGTTTTCGGTAAATCTTCAATATACTGAAGTTTATAATCTTCACTTTTGTTTTAAAAATTTCAAACCACATTCTACATTTGAATTAATGTATTCAAAAGTTTCTTTCATGATATATAGGAATCATTCTATTTTTTTTTTTTTACTAAAATGTCATATACTCCCTTGATTAGTGGAATTAACATTATAAAATCTTCATTATCGAGAAAAAAAAGACAACAAATGTTCTAAACCTATTGTCTTATGTCAGTTCTTGATGAAACTATACACTAAAACCAGATTTTCATTTTTTGATTTTTTTAAAATCCGTGGGTTAATCTTTTCAAAAATAAAGAGTTTTCGGTAAATGATTTATATACTGAAGTTTATACTCTTCACTTTAGTTTAAAAATTTCAAACCACATTCTACATTTGAATTAATGTATTCCAAACTATGTTTCGTGGTACATAGGAATCATTCTAATTTTTTAATATTTAATTTACTAAAATTTCATATACTGCCTAGATTAATAGAATTAGCATTATAAAATCTTAATTATCTAAAGAAACGGAGACAACAGAGATTCTAAAATCATTTCTGACCATCATCCTTGGCTAATGATTGAATCTCACTGGTCTTTAACCTTTTTCACTAGTTGTATCTGTTAGCTATTAGCTGAAAAATAATTGTGTTCATATCTGGAATCTGAACTAGGTTGAGCTTGTGATTCAACAGTTACATGGTAGATTAAATATACTCGAACCGGTTCTGAACTGAACTTTCAAATAATCCGAATAGAACTGATTTTGATAAATCCAAAAAACGAAATCCGATTGGAACCCCGAATGCCAAGGCTTAATCTTAATTATTCCACAAAAAACTATGGAGACGTTCACAGACTGTTAGCACCAATTCTGTAAACATAAAAAATGTTGAAAATTCATCATAACTTAGTGGCCGTGTCTGGAAGAATTGAAGCATCTATGAGATGTTGGAGGAAATACTCGGCACCCTCATGTTGGGTTCCAGTAGCAAACAAGAGAAAGAGAAAAGCATATAGCAAACAAAAGTTCATTTATTCTCTTTTCCTTGTGTTTGTGATCGGCTGTGCTCAACCATTTATCACAGAAGGGTTTTCTGCTCGATCCATAAAGCAAGTCAGATTTGTTTGATCATGTAAAACGAGATTATTTTCTTCAAACACTCATGCCAAACTCTCTAACTTCAAAACTAGAAACCAGCAGCTAAAGCAAAAGTGTGGAAACTCATATGGGTTATCCATATTAAAGGCCCAATTGGGTTAACACGAAAATGTTTCTTTGGGCTCAACAAAGAAAATAGGTAACATGTTGGTCTTGTCATCAAATATTTGAAGCTTCCATATAATTTGGCAGAGAGCCTTGTGGAGAAAAGCCCTGATGGAGAAAATAGGTCACTGGTTTGGATAGATTGTTGAACTCTGAAACTAACCTTGGTCAGCTGCCTACTCTTAGAAATTTCACTAGGCCTGATTTAGTAATTACCGCACTCCCGAAAGCGCGCGCAATTTTGCCCATTTAACAGCATCATATTCTTTTTTCTTCCTCTCTCTCTCTCTCTCTGCTTCTTAGTTTTTCTTGCGAGAAACAAGTTCCGTTTCTTGAGATCTCATGTTAGACCCAGCCAAGAGAAAAGTCGTTTCTTTTTCATTCTTATCTCTGCCTCTCTCCTCTTTTTCTATATATAAAACCCTTCATTCCTTCCCTGAAAACGCCATCTTTTCCAAAAGGACAACATTTCTTTTCTCTATCTCTCTCTCTCTCTCTCTCTCTCTCTCTCTTTCTCTTGCACGAAAGAGAGAGAACCCAGAAAAAATACAAAAAGAAAAACCAACAAGAAGGACCGAATATATCTCTGTTAGTTTTCAAAAGGCAAAATGTTTGATGGTCTGTTTAAACCCAAATTCTACACGAAATGGTAAGTCTTTTCTTTTCTTGTATTGTTCCGTTGTTGATCTTTTTCGTATGTTTTTCATCAATCAATTTTAAATTCCTCAGCAAGTACTTGGTCAAGATAACGAAAACAAGAGTGGAGACGGTGAAGAGAAAGAAAAACTCTGTTTGCAAATATTTGAAGAAGGACATTGTCGATCTTCTCAACAACAGCCTCGATTACAATGCATACGGCAGGGTAACTTTACTTTCTTTTTGATTATGTTTTGCTGAACAACCAACAAGTAATCCTGGTTCATCCCCTGTATCGTTTAATGGGTTGCGTAAGAATCTGATTGGTTCTCCGAACGTGACAGCACCGAACACCCCCTCACAAACTACGTATCTTTAAAATTGAACAACTTTTAAGAAAAAAGTAAAAAAAAAAAAAGAGGGTCAAACGATGTCTTCATTAAATCTTTCTATTCTGGTATAAGTAGCTGGATGCAATGGAAAAAAAAACATATTTCATTTTAATGCTGTCACCAGGTCAGCTAATTAAAATAAGGAACACAGTGAATTGTTTCTCAAGCAACCGAGAGAAATCATTTTTTATTTTATTTTTTTGTTGTTGTTGTGGCGTGCAATCAATGATTAGTTTGTCACATGAGTAAATAGATATGAATTTGATGACAGGCAGAAGGACTTATTGAGGAGAAAAGAAGGTTGTCCTGTTATGAATTGTTGGAGCAATTCTGCGTATGTGTTGCATCCAATGTTTCTCTCTTACAGAAATCCAAGTAATCTAACCTTCTTTTTCTTTGGGAATTGGGATTCATCATTATCTATGTAAAAAAAAGTATTGTTGCTACAGTAAATGCCCTGAGGAGTGTCGGGAGGCCATCTCTTCCCTTGTGTATGCGGCCGCTAGAGTCTCTGAAGTGCCTGAGCTTCGCGATCTCAGGTCTATGTTTGCTGACAGATACGGGACTAATTCACTTGAACAGTTTGTGAACCCTGAGGTATATTAAATATACATTCTATTCTCTACGCTGCCAACCACTTCCAGTAGTTTGTTGCCGAGTGACTGACTCTTATCGGAATCTCTTTTGCAGTTTGTGGAGAGCTTCAAAGCGGCGCCCCCGTCAAAGGAAATGAAGGTAACGCTTCTCCACGATATTGCCATAGAATACTCCATCAAATGGGACGCCAAGTCTTTAGAGCAGAGGCTCTACACACCACCTGCTGCTGCTGAAGAGCCGCAAAAACAAAAATTAACAAAGCAAAATAATCCTGTAAAGACGACTGAAAACAGAGGCAGCCTTTCGTTTCATGGCAGAAAAGACTCTTTGGATAGCAAGTCCATGAGTAGAAGAAGCGAAGACGACTCCGTGGGTACAAGCGAGAGTTATGTCTCTGGCCCTGAGGAGGAGGAGGATGATCCAGAAAACAAACCTTTCTACTACAGATTCTTCATGCCTGCGTCTAATTACAACAACAACGACAAACCCAAAATCGAGAAACAGGAAAGCCTTCCGGAGAAGATAACCAAATCTGATCTCATGCCAGACCACAATGGTGAGTAAAACAAAGTCATAATAGCGTATCTATTTTGCAAGCAAAGCACTATGTATATATTATTTGATAGTAATAATTTAATTGTTGGTATCTCGAAAACAGACGACTCTCCTAGTGCGGGGAGACCAAAGCCGAGATCAGTGAGAAGAAGATTAGCGAACCCGCCTCCCCAAGAAGCGCCTGGTGAAGATTCGGTGAGTAGTAAGAACATGAGGTCAGAGTCGATGGAGAAAGCAAGCGGTGAGGGGGTACGGAGGATGTGTCGTCGAACAGCTTCGTGGCAGCCTAACCCCTCCAACAACGTCCCAGATTTTGACGAGGTCGCGGCTCGTGTAGATGCTCTCACACGAAACTGATCTTCTACTACTACAGTAATTTAGTTATGCATGCATGCGTCAATTGTGATTAGAGATATTGATATCGTTGTCTGTGAATGAATGAATGAATTCCACTATTCTCTGTTAACCTACAAGACAAGCCGCCATGTTAATCCTAAAGTGTGTGAAGTGTGATAATGATACAAAACCTTAGCTTTTTTCTTGTTATTTGAACCTTTTTGTTTACAAATTAACCTGTAAAACCTTATACATATTTTCATTGAATTTTTTTTTTTTGAGAAAGGGCCTAATTTTCAGTGAATTTGTTATTTGGAAAGACTTTCTTTTATAGAAGATACAGATAATAAATAAGAAAAAAGAAGTGTGGATGATCATGTTTCGAATCCACACACGTCGTCTTACATAGTTTCAAACAAATCATAAATATTTGATATGTAGTTATAAGCTATTTTACTAATTTAGTAAATGATTAGATTGGAATGTATTTTCTTTATAACTAGTTTCAAATATTTGGTTGATATATTTAAATAACTTAGATAAACAGATAATAAGACATATACTTATTTAGTATTGTATTGACATATTTATAATTTTATTACAATCAAATATATAAAAATATAGATTTTTAGAATTATCAATTAGGAAATATAGTTGCATGCAAAATAATTTTGTAAAGCATTTAGAAGAGAAGAAGGTATGGAAGAGGAAGATGAGATCGAAGAGGAGTACGATGATTATGAGAGTGATAGCTAAGATGAGGATGAGAAAAAGAAGGCCAATGGGACAGTTAAGAAGAAGGAGTCGAATTCTGAAGAGTCTGGATCGGAGGAAAAGTAAAACAGAAAGGAAAGTTCCAAATACGATAGGTTTATCTTCAAGTCTTTGATATTGCTAGTCTTTTTCACAATTTTTGACACTCTTATTGGCTCCTCTCTTTTTGTATCTTTTTGGTTTCATTTTTCTTTTAGATCAAACTAGGGAGAAGAACGTAACTGGAAACAACCAACGCTGAAGCACAAGCAAATAAAATATTCTGCAAATCGGGAATTTAACCCTCGGGGAGTGATGTATGTAGTGTTAAATGGAAAGGCCTGACCATCCTACAACGCAAGGGCTTGTTCTTCAAGGGAGAAAGAACAAATGAAGCCAAGTGACGGGAATACTGTTACAGAGGATATATGAAGTAGTTGATCTAAAATGTGACAACTAACAACTGAGAAGCAGACTTGTGAAACAGAAAAGTTTGCATCGAGCAACTGTTTAAACACAATTGGGCTGATAAAAAAAATAGCGAAAGGTTCAAGAGAGTCAGGGAAGTGTATAGTCCTCAATGTCCAAAGAAAAAGGGAGTGGGGGTGGTGATAACAAGGAAGCAGATATATCTGCATTAAATCCCACCACCCTCTTGTGTCCTTTTGTTCATAAAGATATTTGGAAGTCGTGCAGCTAGTGATCTTAACTCTAGGTCAAAGAAAAGCTTAACACAGAAGAATATAACAAGATCATTTGGTTACATTCAAGCATTGAAGTAGGAGGCTTAAATCAGCAAAAGTGATGCAGTCCATTGAGCAACTATTTTGTCATTTATAATGGAGTAACAAATCTGTAAAAATGCCTTTTTGTGCGAGAAATCATGCATTTACCCTCTAATATGTATCTAAACATGGTGCTGCATATGAACAACAATGCATCAAAATGAGAAAAAGAATGCCTGATAATCATTCATATTCATTTTTTGTGTGCATTTCATCTTTGTCTTGGACATTGTTGCTGGCTTCTCTTTACTCTTTTTGTAAAGTAAACAATACTAAAAAGCAAGTTCTAACTTTAAAAGGCTGAGAAGAAAGAAAGGAATGTAATCAAACAAAAAATAAAAATTGTTATGTAACTTTTTGAATTGCAAAAGAAAAGAAGGGAAATAAGTTGCAAGAGTTAGTTGCGAAAGGCATCGGTCCTCTTACTCAGCCTCATTCTGGCGGCGGCGCGAATACTGAGCGACCTCTCAAGGGATGTCCTGGTGATCCTCTTCTCCTTGTCACGGAGAGAGATGATGAGATCGACGAATGCGCTGAGTATGAACTTGTGTGACTTCTTGTCGTTGAGATCGAGATAGGAGAAAAGTAGCTCTTCCATCAAGTCCCAGTCCACCTCGCTCCCTCCTAGCTTGGACTCCATCATCTCCACCATCGATCTCCTGAAATCCTCCTGAGGATCTGCAGTGTATCTCAGCACCGCGATGCAGTTCTCAGGCAGCACCGTGCTGGATGAGTTGGACTTGGACCTCAACGACGGTCTCTCCTCTCCCTCCTCCTCCGACATTGTGTTGTACATGCTGGGCCTACCTTCCGATGATCCAGGTGGTGGAGATAGTCTCTCTGTTCTCCTCGGCGGATCTGGCAGTTTGGGGGAGTCGTAGACGGCCGGTCCCCATGTCCTCTCGAATCTGTGACGATACTCGTCGTTGTCGTCGTCGTCTTCATCCGAGGACTGATGCATTTTCTCCTTCTTTTTCCAATGATGGTGGTCCTCCTCCTCCTCCTCCTCCTCTTCGCTGCCATCTCTGATGCAGAGGGATTTGAAGTTTTCCTCGAGGAAACGGTCGATATCAGACAAGGTGGCTGCCTGACTGGAATCCTGGTGGTGGTCGTCATTGGATCTGGTCTTGCTTTTGGGACCTCGTCTATGCTTGAAGGAGGAGGAGAGCTTTTTGGATTGCTTACAGCCAGCAAGCACCCACTTCTTGGATGATGACAATGATTTCGACGACGTCAACTGCAGCTTTTCTGTCTCTCTTTTGATCTTTGACAGGTAACCATGCAACGAGTTCTGCAATGGGTTTGGCATTTTTTCCTCTGCAGAAAAAAAAAAATAATGATGACAATGATAATGATGATGATGAATAAGAATAACACAATTTGTGGAAGCAAACCAACGAGAGATTTTTTACCAATTCTGGAGATTTGAGGACCTCCCTCATATATACAAGACACGGAAAACGGAGAGAGGGTTGGTCTCTGATCTGAAACTGTAGGCAAATGAGTTTGTGCAATGTCATTAATTGGGAAGTTTTTCTTCTTGGATTTGTTGTTTTATAAATCCGTTCCCATAACTTCCACATTCTGTATTCAAGTCATGGTTGAATGAACGCTAGTGTAGTTGCTTTCCATTGCAAGTCAAACTAATGTCTCTTTTGATTTGGAACCAATCAATCAGTGTTTCAATTTAAAAGTATACCAGAATTTTTTTGTTTGCGGGTTTTCCATTGGCTTGTAAACAAAGTTTGTGAACTAGAATTTTAAAATTAGTGTACATTATTATGTTACAAAATTATTATATCGAAGGACACTAATTTAAAACTATATAATTTTTGAATTAGTTTATATAAGATTTTTATGTACACTTTTATATAACTCTTTAGGTTTTGACATTTTACCGGAGCCGAAAAACCAAACCAAAATCTACCCGAAAATATAGCTAAGGTTTGGGTCCGAGTCTAGGGAAAGTACATATTTGTTTTTTTTCGACATGTGGTCGCTGTTCGACTTCAGGTCCTACGCGAGATCCAATCGGGTATTCGAAGTACCTAAAATGTTTTACATATGTTAGGTATATTTGGATATTTCAGATAGGTATTCGGTATTTCAAATGTGTTTTTGGTATTATGAATACTTTTTTAAGTTTTGGATCCAGGTTTCTGAATATAATTTCGAGTTTCAGGTAGATTTCAAAAAAAAACTAAAAAAAAAATTGGTTATTAAGAAATGTTTTTAGGTATTTTTGGTTCCTCGTGCCAGATTTATGATCAAATTTTGGTTCTTTAAGAATTGAAATATTTTTAAAATATTTGTTAAAAATATACGGTAAATTATATGGTATAAAGTTTTTGTTTACCGATGTATAATAAATAATAGAATTGACTAAAATACAAAGTTTGATATGTATATTATGTTACCTTTTATTGTCAGAGAAATATAAGGTAAGATAAAAAAAATAGTCAACTCTAAAAAAGAATGCAACAATTTTTTTAATTAGATTTTTCAGAATGATCTTCTTTTAATAGAGGACAAGGTATTCAAAAAGATCTTTTGATTTTGTAGGCTCAAATTATGAGGTCTAGTATACATAAGCCCATTTGAAGAGAATATTAAGAAGAAGTTTGTGTAAATATCTCACATTGGTTTCGAGAACCTCAAACCTCGATAAACTTCTGCTATAAAGTTGGTCTAGACCATATATCGGTTTTTTCCAGTGCAAAATTGATAATTCCTCATGTGGCTAGGTGACATGGATCTTTAACTTTCCTTACAAACAAATGCGTCTGATTGGTGCCGGTTGGTCTCAGTCCGCTGGATACCTTGCGTTATCAAAAGAAAAAGAAAAAAAAACTTCCGCTATAAAATGAGTATCACATTTATGGGGAAAACAATTTTTGCGTGCTTGGACAATGCTCAGGTAATAAGGTACTAATCAAGGCGCGTCTATTGCTGGTTGAAACTATTTTTTGTGTGTTCGATGAAATGCTTTTTGATACAGGGATTTGAGTTTTGTTGGGCCTGATGACCCAACTCTTCCTTTTCATTTTTTTTACCCTTGTGTTGTTATTACTGTATTTTTTCAATTGTTTTGTTTTCAAGGGTGGATGTAAGTTAGATTTTTTTTTTTTGAACACCGGATGTAAGTTAGATTAATTTGATAAAATTGTTCGTAGTTTAATGAATAAGCAAAAGAAAAAGTGCCCCAAATTCATAATTTTTTTGTTTTTTTTAGTAGCGTGCCTCCAACTAAAAATTGGTTGCGAGAACCTTAAACCTCAATAAACTTCTGCTATAAAGTTGGTCTAGACTAGAAATCATTTTTTCCAGTGCAAATTTGATAATTCCTCATGTGGCTAGGTGACATGGATCTTTAACTTTCCTTACAAACAAATGCGTCTGACTGGTGCCAGTTGGTTTCAGTCCGCTGGATACCTTGAGTTATCAAAAGAAAAAGAAAAAAAACTTCCGCTATAAAATGAGTATCACATTCATAGGGAAAACTATTTTTGCGTTCTTGGGCTATGACGCAGGTAATCAATGGCGGAGCCAGAAATTTTTTCAACCGGGATCAATCTTATATTAAAATATTAAATTAAAAATATAAGTATAACATAATATTTTTGGATTATCACTAAATATGATTTTTAAAATTATAATTTATTTACTGTTACTGAAAAGTTAAAACTGATTTGGAGTTAAATATTATTACTAGAGTTTATTATTTAGTTTAAATTAATTGGTATTAAAATATAATAAATATTTATATAAGTTATTGATTTACCCAATTTTTACCACTACTAAAATCTGAATCAAAGGATAGTTGTTTTAATATATTTGAAAACATCAAAGCTATGATAATTAATCTAAAAAAGGACAAATATATACCATTATTTTAATTTTAATCTTATCTCTTACAAATTTCTTTAAGTTTTGATATGCTCTGCAATTTAAACAAGGGAAATGAATACAAATAGATGATATTTTATTTTATTTAGAAATGTATTTTGTGTAGCTAAAATTATTTATATGGGTTTATTTGAAATTAAGATGATAAAAATAATTTTCAAGTTGGAGCAGTGTGCATTTCACAAAATATAGGGGTCAGTTAACAATTTGTAATGGGGTCAATTCTGTAAATTTAGAACAGAAAATTACAGTTTGATCTTCCAGTTTTGGGGTCAGTGCATCTCTGACTCAGCGGATCCGGTTTGATCTTCCAGTTTTATATACCTTTTGGTGATCTTAGGTGCGTTTTCGAGGTTCGATCGGAGGAAAACAGTTTTGGGGGGGGGGGGGGGTGGGATTTATTTCATTGATTGATTTGTGTAGCAAAGCGAGCCAGAGACATGTTCTATGGCACAGCTGTATGGGACCCTTGGCTTATTGTTGGCCAGATTATATGCCTTCAATGCTCCTTCTATCTTACTCTTGGAGTCTTCATGATCCTCTTTCTAGGCCTTCGTGTTCCTCGCCTTAGTCTTGTCTACTTTTTCGATTACGCTACTCTCACTTATTCTACCCTCACCGGTTGGTGTGTCATTGCCTCTTTCCTCTTCACTTCACTCGCTGGGGCTGTCTACATGATATTTCTGGTGGAACGAGCACGTAAATGCCTTGATTTCTCTGCTACTCTCTATATCATACATCTCTTCTTCTGCATTGTGTATGGAGGATGGCCTTCGTCCATGGCATGGTGGGTTGTAAATGGTACTGGACTTGCTATAATGGCATTGTTAGCTGAGTACATGTGCATTAAACGCGAACAGCGAGAGATTCCCATGGATCGTTTCCATTCAAGTATGACTCACCCTTCTTTCATTTAAAATCGACAGCATTTTTGTCTTACATACATATTGATATATAGTCCAAATGACTCTCTATTTTTGTGGTTTGGCTATGCAGGGGTTTGATGGTTGGTGTCTGGACAGTTGATGAAGATCACTCATGAGGGTGACTCGTATTATAATTGATAAACAAGATCAGCTAGAAAACCATGTTTGATCACTATTGATACTGATCATATCAATTAGTGCCTATAATCTTAGTTGGTGACTTGACTTGGAAATTTGAGTCGTTGGAATACGTTTTGGTTGCATTCTCAGTTATATGGAAAACCCAATTAGACTAGGAATCTTTTTTTCTTTCTGCAGTTATTTCTTTAATATTGCTCCATTGTCTTTGTATCATTCTTAATTATTTTTGGTTTAAGGAAAAACCCTGATTACATCAGGTATGTTTCTGTTCATCCGACCCTTCCCTATGTCTTATCATCATCTGATGATATGCTCATCAAGTTTTAGGACTGGGAGAAAGATTGGATATGCTTATGCACTCAGATTTTCGATGGCTATTTTACCATCCAAAAAAAGTTTTCTTATTAAAAAGAAACTAAACGATACTCCCACTGTCCCACAGTCTGTACCGAAAACCATGTTATTATATGAACGGTCACTCAGTCAGCATATAATTAACATTTGGAATCCACACTCATGATTCCATGGTCGTGATTTGGGCATATGAAAGAGTTATTTTCATCCTATGACAGTTTTAAGTTTTTTATTACAAAATAGGACACTTATGGCTCCTAAGGTAGTTTTCTACAACTACAAACTAACTATTTTCTAACTATGTGCGTTTTTGAAACTAAATGGGTCCTACAGTTTTTTTCTTTTTTTCTTTTTTTTTGTAACATAGAAACAAAATTTCTCTCTTTCATTTTATGTTACGATGGTTTTAAAGGTTAAAGAAAATGAAGATGAAGAGGCTGAACGGTTGTCACCTAAACAGGATGTTGATATTCAAAAAGTGGTGGTGGTGCCCAGAAATCGACAAAAAAAACTTGGAGGACATGGACAAAAACGTGTTGTTTATAATTAGTTAAAACTCAATTCTTTTGGAAAAAACTTGTTTTTAATCTTTTTTGATTAATCTAAATAAGATTTGCAATTTTTTTGTTAAAAACGCAAAAAATGATGATTATGTGAAAAGATATTGATGGCGATGATTATGTGAAAAGATGTTGATGGCGGCTGAGATAGAAAGTTGCAGAGTTTTGTAACCTAAAAGGAAGAAGACATGTTATTTACAAAATTGCCACTCATTAAAAAGGATCAACAATAAGAAGACATATGTATATGTGTACATCTTGTATGCGTACATGTGTACATATTTATGTGTATATGTGCATATTTTCACTTGTGTACATCAATATATCAGTAAAACACATTTTATGATTACATACATATATGTCTAGCTGAAGACTAGAATCAGTTCGACATGGAAAATGATTCACATGTATACTTATTTGATGTATCTTATATACATTTTACATACATTTGCAAGTTTAATGTTGCTCTACATGCATTTTAGTGTACAATATTTTTATGTACATATACTGATGGTGTACAATATTTTTATGTACATAATGTTGCTCTACATGCATTTTAGTGTACATAATGTTGTAATGAATAGTGAAAATAGTTTAGTGTACATAATGTTGTACATCTTGTATGCGTACATGTGTACATCTTGTATGCATACATGTGTACATCTTGTATGCGTACATGTGTACATGTTAATATGTGTACATAATGTTGTACATCTTGTATGCGTAAATGTGTACAATCATTTCCGTGTATACATTTAAACATTCGTGGTTATGTACATGTGTACAGTACAATCATGGTTATGTACATGTATACAATCATGGTTATGTACAATATTATATATTATTTATGTACACATGTGTTCCAAACATGCTTATTGCACATCAAAATTGTCATTTTATATTACAAAATGCACAACCCATGTGTACACTCATTATCATGTACACCATATTCAGTTTGACTTTACCATATTCACATATATTTGTTCATTTTGAATGTACACATGTATATATCAAAAAGTGTACACAAAATAACATGTGTACATTAAATAAGGTGTACACCAACTTTAGAAATGTACCTTCATAGATCTCAAAAGATAGATCGAGTAATGAAGAAAACGATTTCATCAAAAAAAATTGAAAAAATAAATTTAAGAATCAGATTTGATTTTTTTAGAAGAAATAGAGAATGAAGGAGGAAGAAGACGAAAGAGAAAAAGGAGGAAATATAGGAGAAAGATGTATGGTGGGATAAGGACTCGTCGGTGCACTCTCTTTAGTTAATCAAGGGGTTAGTGGTTAGAGTTGTTAAGTAACTAGGTTGTTTAGAAAAAGTAATGAAATGAAAAAAAAGTTAACATAAACCGTCTTTGTAGCAAAAACTGCTCTTTTATGTAAAAAGAAATTTAAAACTGCCTTGTGATGTAATTGTTTCCATATGAAATTACTAGGCATTTATGCATCACGTCTGTGAGTCTGACGACTGATGTGTATTGATAGTACACGGATCTTATTCGAGAAAGTTGAACGCACATGCATTAAATATCTTTTATCAGAGTGCTGGAGGTTAGAAAACGTGTTTTCATTAAGTTTCGTGCCCTTTTTCATTCTTTTTAGTCTATAGGGGGTCCATAGCGAGTGTTGGACTACTTGTGTACCTTTAAAACTAGCTAACATTAGATACTTATCTGTTGAAGCAACCCTGAATCCGGTTTACATGTATTATTTTGGCCTAATTAGATATTTCGACCAAATATCCCTGAGCCAAAAGAAAATAATAGGAAATATCTAGAAAATATCCCAGCCTCTTTTGTTAACATTCAAAAACATAATCCATGTCGATATCTTCTTTATTTGCTCAAAATAAGTAATTATATAACTAATGTTTCCGAAAGTGATCCCTCACTTATTAGGGGGTCTACCAAACAATCATGGGAAACGGAAATGATATCTTCCTATATTACCACCATTTAACAGTTTAGATGATCATTATGACAACACGCTTTTATTTTTTAACCGTGAAAGTTTCTAAATGGATTTATTTTGAGAAAATAGAGATGTAGTTGTATAAGTATATAGACATCTGCCCTGTTTGTCGGTGCAAGCCAACTGACCATTAAAAGGTAGAATAGTGAAAGAAAAAGAAATAAAGGAGACATTTACCCATATATACCTATATATTAGCATTGGATCAAAAATATACCGAGTATACTAACTAAAAAGTAATATATAAATGATTAAATGCTCTCATTTGAAAGCTCTTCGGTAATAGAATAGCCGTTTGCCGTCAAAAAAAAAAAAAAAAAAAAAAAGAAAGCTCTTCGGCTCGTTATGGTCAAATGATCATATAGTTACAAGTTTCTTCACAGCACATGATTTTTCTTTAAGGTTTTTCAATAAACGTTGTCATACAAAAATAATAAGAGGGTTAATTATGCTAGTTTATGATATTTTACGAGATCGTTAGAACTATGCAGTGGGAATCTTTTTTCTCCCATGCGGCCCACTTGATGGGGTCTATATATGAAATCATGCATGTCGATAGATGTACCCACAAGTATTTTTTTTCTTATATATAATACACACATAAGTATGTGTATAATAATTGGTCGATTGTGGAAAAACCCACATGTTACACAGTTTAAATTCGTTTCCGGTTTATGACCAATATTTTAAGAAGTTTGTAGTACCATACTATTGATTAGTTAGCTGGTCATGGACCTTGATGTAAGGGTCCATATTTTATAAAGAAATAAAATAATAGATTATATAGAGAAATATCAACGACGATATCTGATGAAGATTTTGTAAGGCTGTAAGCTTTAGCAACTTATAAAAGTTGAGATGCGTTCCATGACTCCATTCTTTTCTAACCACCAAAGTTTAGCTATACAGTACTTGGTTATTCAATGATAAAACGTTATAAAACGAGATTTATATTATTTGTGTAGTTAACTAATTATAAAGGGGATTCAATAATTCGTAACTTTCACACGGTATTATGCTTCAGTTTTTTTAAAATAGAAACAAAAGTACCCCTTTTGAATTGTACAGATTGTATAATCCTTAAACAATATGTTAGGAATATTGCTAGAATCGGGAAAAGGAGAGAAGGAGAAACAGTGATAGGAAAGGAAG
The DNA here is from genome assembly GCF_000801105.2 of Raphanus sativus. Taxonomy (NCBI): domain Eukaryota; kingdom Viridiplantae; phylum Streptophyta; class Magnoliopsida; order Brassicales; family Brassicaceae; genus Raphanus; species Raphanus sativus. The sequence continues at coordinate 471,765 of NC_079512.1, read as the reverse complement.
AGGCAATGTAAGGTTAATGTTTGCCGAAAGACGGTCCAACAAGCATCTTGAAAAGTACGTACACACGTATACATGCAATAAGTAACAACTAACAAAAACAATTAAATTACTCTTGTAAATATCTATTTTTGCTAAAATATGGGTATCAAATCATTCATTCCAACTAATCTTTATATTTATCTCAATAATACTTTCTTAGTTTCAAATTAATTATTATTTTTTGAGTTATGCACCAAATTAAGAAACTAATTAAATACTTAAATTTACCATTATTTAACCATTAGAATTATATAACAATTATTATTTACCTTAATGTAATTAAGAGTAAAATAAATCAATTAAAAAAATACATAATAATATTTCTAAAACGACAATTATTCTATAACAAACATTTTATGGTATACTTAGTATAAAATGGAGGGAATAGTATTCAGAAATAAATCTATTTGAAACCAAATATATTTTTTCTAAAATATAAATTGTTATTTCCTCTATAAATAGCAAAAGAAATAGCAATTTTCATTTTTTTACTTGATCATTCTCAACCCTTTTGGTATTTGCTTCTATAATAGTTTTTACAGGTAAATTTATTCTTATCCACTTTTATTTCTCTTTATAAAATAATATATTTATTTTTATCAACAATTAAAAGAAAAATTAAATTGCTATCTTTTATTTTATAATTAGATATTGCTATTTTGGAATAATATATTGGAGTGAAGTCCAGTTCTATTATAAAATTTGTCTATTCTAAAGATAAATAGCAAAATATATTAAAAATGGTCTAGTCAGATATTACTATTTTAGAGGAATATATTGGAATGAACTCCATCTATATTATAAAAAGAGTAGTTTAACAGCCTAGGTATTTTTTATGTACCTTTTAGAGATTATAATCCATAAAATTGCTTCACCCACTGACAAAAAGAAACGAACTTTAAATGAACGTATAAGCTAACATAGCTTAGAAACATAAGAGAAGTTGTTATTTTAATTACGTACTAGATTTTGACCCGCCCTTAAAAAGGGCGGATACATTTTTGTTGGAAAATTTATTTTACGTAATAAAAATTATAATTTTTGATAAATTATATATTTAACTGTTTATGAAATTTATCTTAAATTTACTTATATAACTTATTTTTGTTATTTTAAATATAACTAAATTTTTGAAGATTCTAAATAATTCTAACCCGTAATATGATTTTATTTATTTAACACAATGTTAAACTTATTTTACACTTATTTTTATTTAACTTAAATAAAATATTTTATATCTCCGACACTTTCTGTATTGAAAATTCATTTGTGCGTTTCAAATTTTTTTTATAATTTTATTAAAATTACTTTATATGATTTAGTTTTTATTTTTAATGAAACTATTCTTTAAGAATTTGAGATAATTCAGATCCATATTATGATTTTGTTGATATAATCATTTGTTATTTCAAATTGATTTATATTTTGAGGTTTCATTTAATAAATGATTTCAAATAATTAATAACGTGAAAGATTTTTTGGAAAGATATGGTGCAAACATTTAGGAAACAAAAATTTCAAAAAAGCTAAGAACTGAATTATATTAAATATTTTTAATGTAATTGCAAAATAATGACTTTTGATTGGTTGCAAATAATGCTAGCAAGAAAGTACAAATAATTTTTGTAATTAATTGGAAAAATCAGGGGCATGAAGTATTCAGCTTTAATAGTATATATATATATATATATATATATTTTACATGGGTTACTAAACAGAATCAAAAAATTTCAATTGATTCGAAAGTTTCAAGCCCGTTTCGTTTTAATAATACATTGAACAAAAAAATTGGGCTGTCAATTTATTTTAAGATTATGTTGGGCTTTTAATGGCTGAATTTCTCTTTTAATTACACGATTTCATTAAAAAAAAAGAAATGGGATATTTTGTAATTTTCTTGAAAATTCAGGGGCAGATTTATAAGCAGTTATCTACTTTAATAGTATAGAAATAGTATGAATGTGTAAATTCTATATCTTGGTTAACAAAAAGAAATAAAAGTGTCAGATTGTATACTTTTCAAAAATTGTACTTCAACTTTTATAATGTGTTTTTAAACATTGTGTAATAGTTAGTTGGCAAAAGGAATTATTTAATAGCTTTTTATATGTTTTTTTTTTGCAACTAATTTTAGCTTTTTATATGTTTTGGATGACCCATATCACAAACATGTTAATTTTGAGAAAATGATAATTACTTTTTACAAAATTTAAATCAAACTTGAAGCAATTTAGTAAACGTTTTGTATGAAAAAGATTGTTCAGCGTATTGGGTTCAAATATTCATCTAATGTTTTCGTAAATTTAGCCCATCCAAGTCGAGTACTTGGATTCAAAACCGTTACATGTTGAAAAGAAAAAAAAAACAGAAAAGAAAAGAAGAAAAGAAGAAAAGAACAGAGTTTGCATAGTTAAGATTATTAGGTTCTGGTAAAGAAAGTGATAGTTCTAAAAGAAGAATATGCGATGGTTCCTTAGTTGTGTCTTTATAGGTTAGATTCGATGAAGTTTTAATATGCCTAGAGATTTCTGAATGGAATATCATTGGTTGATTAATTTTTGGCATGTATAATTAAAAAGAAAATCTAAATAAGGGAATGGTACTCCTTTGTAAATAACTTGAAAATTTAAGGGCAGAATCCTATGAGGAATTCTGCTTTAATAGTATAGACTAGATTTTGACCCGCGCTTTCAAAGCGTGTGACTATTTTTGTTGATAAAGTTATTAACCTGTTTATTAGTTCATAATAGAAATAAAATTTTATTTGTACAAAATGTTTCTACTTGATAAATATTATGTAATTATAAAATGTGTACTTATTAATCCTGTTGAACCAGTGATTTGTGTAATGAAAGATGTATTGCATGGAATGAATAAGACTTATATAAAGTTTTTAAGTGTTGAAACCACTTACAAATATTTATATAATAATTAGAATTTATTGATTATGACTTATGTAAAATTATAATTTTGTAAGTGTATATATTTAGGATATTTATGTAATATCGATTTAGAAAAGAATTACACTTAGCTAAAAAGTATATCAGATAAAAATTATTCTAGTATATTTTATTTTGCATATCAAAATATTATTTAAAATTTTTAACCTGTATATACAACAATAGAATTTCCTGTATAGTAAACAATCCCATTAAAATAAGTTTAATTCATTTTTGGTATATATAATAAAAATAATTCTGACTAGTATATATATTAAAATTCATTTGATATTTAATTCGTTTGTGATTCTCATAACGCAAGATTAAACCCTATTCGTTTATATATGACAAAATAATTAAAGTTGGTTAGTATATTGTTAGAAAATTTGAATTATATTGTATTTGAATCTAAAAAGTTGTTTTGATATATTATAATGATTTAAAGATCATGTGTACATTATAGTTGAATTTTAAATGTAAATTATAAAAATTAGTACATTATTATTTGGTATATTATAATTTATATCGCATATAATCTGATGCGCATGTAAATAATAAAAATTAGTATATTGTTTTGTGACATATATTTCGTAAGTTCTTTTGTTAGAAATTAATTTTACGTATAGTTAATATTCCTTAAATAGATTTATACTATTAATCGACATAGTGCTATGTATCATAAAATATGTAATAGTACGTAACGTACATTATGTAATTTAAATGGTCCTAATAAGTTTAACAACTTTTTGGAATATTCCTTAAATAGATTTATTTTTTGGCTGATTTTAATTAATAATAGTTCACTAAACTAAGGAAAGGTATGGCATGTAAAAAAAATATCTTTAAAAATCTAAATAAAGAAATGGCATAACAGTGTAAATAATTTAAAAATCAAGGGCAGAATCCTATGAGGGATTCTGCTTTAATAGTATAGATTCATCATAATCATTTTGCGTTTCTTAAATATCTGAGTGTATCTAACATGTTATTATGAGATGGATGGTACAACGACGATTAGGCATGGGTATTTTACCCGGATCTTAAACCCGACCCGAAACTGACTCGAAAAAATCCAGTATGGGTAGGAATCGATCCGATCAAATTACCGTATCGGATCTTGTTATAGAGGATTTGCGGGTCTTGCATCCGATCCGACCCGAATCCGAAACCCGACGGATATCCGAACTAATAATGTAAATAAAATAAAATAAATTGAGGGAAAGTCGAAGACGGATTATTTGTCTACAGAGCAAGGAGGTCAACCATTAGGAGACAACCAACTATTGTTGTATCTCGCATATTTTAATATATATACACATTTTAATATAATAAAAACACAAATTTTAAATAAAAATTCAAATATTTTTGGAGATATTAATATTTTCAGATATTTTTTTGTATTTTTAGGTATTTTTAGGTCAAATCCGAACCCAACCCGACCCAAATCCGACCCAGAACCGAACTGAACCGATAAATTCTGGTTACCCGAATGGATCCAACTATCTAAGATCCGACCGACCTTGATTTGGTACAATCCGAACCGACCCGAATCCGGTACGATCCAAACCAACCCGAAATTGAAAATTTGAAATTATCCTATCGGATCTAGATTCGAAAGACTCGGATCCGAAAGAACCCGACCCGAATCTGACCCGAATGCGCAGGCTTAACGACAATACTAAAGTCTGAACTTGAACTGTTAAACATAGTTGATACAGAGTTTAAGCGACTAGTCAGCACCACGTGTCAGTCTAATGTTTGCGCAAACTGTAAAAAATTCCTCAATGAGATTCTCTATCTCTCCGTGTCAGCTTCCCCTTATAAATGTTTGCACTCCTCGTCTTCCTTTTTCCCCAAACCTTCACTCCTCTCTCTTATAAGTAAACTCTTGGTAACCGGCTCTAACAACAAGAGCCTATAAGCATCATTTACAGCAACAACCCGAAACTCTCAGTTGGATCGATCAGCAAAAATATGAAAGGAGGTTTGCTTGTGGACGATGAATTTATTCACGGAGAAGAGAAGAACCTGACTGTTCGGAAAACTTCTCTCTTTTTCGCCGGAGATGGTTTCACGGTTTACGACTGCAAGGGCTCTTTGGTCTTTCGGGTGGACTCTTACGGTGGTCCCAACAACCGAGACACCGATGAGCTTGTCCTCATGGACGCTCATGGTCGCTGTCTCCTTACTCTCCGACGAAAGGTAGCTACTTCTATATATTCTGTTTCTTCATGTCCAAAACAGAGATTTTTATTTGGAAACTTGTTGTCGGAATTAGAAGCATCTGCTTTATACTTATACTCTAATCACTGAGTCAACTCGGACAGTTATAACTAACTATCTGTTTTTTTCTTCTTCTTCTAAACTGTAAAAAACAGAGGCCGAGTTTGCGACGGAGATGGGAGGGGTATGTCGGGGAGAGAACAGAGGGTCAGAAGCCAATCTTCGGGGTGAGGAGATCCTCGATAATCGGGAGGAACAGCGTGACGGTGGAGGTTTACGCGGAGTACGAGTGCAGCGAGTACCTGATCGAAGGGAATTTCGGGCAGAGGAGTTGCACGGTGGTGGAGGCGGAGACGAGGCGGAAGGTGGCGGAGATACGGAGAAAAGTAGATGCGTCAACGAACGTGATGCTCGGGAAAGACGTATTCTCGTTGAACGTGAAGGCCGGGTTTGATGGAGCCTTCGCGATGGGATTGGTCCTTGTGCTTGATCAGATCTACGGTGACGATTACGTTGAGGTTGGTGAAGAACAGGTGCACCCTTCCGCAGTAGATCTTTGATTTCTTCGTCCCTCCCTTCCCTTCCGTGTGGAAAATATTACTAATAATTGCGAGTTTTTGTCGGCTTGAAAGGAACGATTTGGACAAATATTTTTCTCTTCTGTCCCTTTTGATGTGATTTGACTTGAAGTACTCAAAATTACAGCTGTTTATTTCAACAATAAAAATAAAGTAGTGTTAACTTTTAAGACCGAGATTAGTTTTAGTTGTGTGACAAAAAAAAAAAGATTAGTTTTAGACTTTAAGTTAATGTGGCAAAATAAACTTCCCTTCTGTTGGTGAGTTTGGCATAAAGATAGAGAGAGTTATGTGTATGAACTATGAACTATGAACTATGTACGAGTTCAAAACTCACATTTATAAGTCAAACAAAATATGAAAAGCTATCACCTCATCTACTTTCTCTTTCCATTGATATATAGTCCTTAGACCATGATTATCCCACAACCCCAAATAGGTTCTTTCTTTTCTTTTTTTTCTTTTTATCCGATTTAAAAAAAAAAAAAAAAAAAAAAGATAAACCAGTCGTGGGCCACCACGTTTCAGTGGGGCCTGCGATCATAGAAAAATCCAACCCATTTTGTTTCTTCCTCAGGCGACTTTTTCTTTGGTTTTTAGAATTTGTTGGGTCCCCCTCCCTCTCTCCTCCTTCAAGATCCCACCAAAACACTGCAATAAACCTGCTCTTAGGACGGTCCAAAGTCTTTAGAGCATCATTATTGGTGGGCAGAAACAAAAGCCCTTAACTTTTTTTTTTTTTTTGGTCATTAAAATTTAAGGGCACATAAAGGCAGTCCTTATCTAAGGATTTTCCCCCATTATTTGCATCGGTCCCCTCCCCCTTTCCTTTAAGACCTGCCCCTTTGCCCACCAATAATGATGGTCTTAGAGCATCAGTATCCCTAAGGACTCCATAAGTCCCTTAAATCTCTCTTTTTTTTTTCTTTTTTTCTGGTCATGGTAATCTAAGGGACACTTTTATTTGTCTCTTATATAAGGGATTTTCCCCATTATTTTTCTTGGTCCTCTCCCCTTTCTCCTTAATGGATGGCTTAAGGACCTAGAGATATTGATGTTCTTATTACTCCAAAACTATGGGAATTAGTGTTGTACTGTGTCAGATATGACGTAAATCAATATTCTCCCCATTCCCCATTTCAATATAGAGATGTTTTGGAAAAAAAAGAGATGTTTTGGAAGGAATATTTTATTTCAATTTATATGAAGTTTTGAAGTTTTAAAAGTAATTTTAATTTTATTAAAAATTATTCATTCAATTATATTTTATAGTTTTTTATAGTTGCTTAACTTATATTATAATTATGTTTTTAAAATGATTTTTTAGAAAATTAAGTTTTTAATCTTTGTACAATAAAGAAAAACATCAAATATTATTAAACGGAGTGAGTAGTTTGGAAGAAAATTGCTGACAAACATAAATGAAAATGGGACTTGAGAGAATTATTTACTGCCATATCGGTTGTGAATATGCTTTGTAACCCTCCACTCTCCTATGATATCAAGTATCCACACTTCTTTAGAATCATATATAATCGGTTTAAACCGACAAACATGAAATTAGTTTGATAGAATAAGTATGGAATTAACGTTTGTGTTTTTGCTCCAAAATATATGTGGTTACCTAACTTTGGTGATGTCAACTAAAATCGATCTCTTTTTTTTACTAACTAAATCGATCTTAAGTCAGTTCCTTCATGTACTTCATTTTAGCTGTCTGGCTCAGTTTGAATATATCATATGTGTAAGTTGTCAGAGACAGAAGAACATAGATAGAGAAACTAGCCATTTTTCTTTTAGGTGTACAGAGTGCTGACTACAAACCATATAAAATTTTCGTAACATGTATATTATACACGCATATTGCATTTGCATATGTGTATTAAACATGCATACATACTATATTGTTTATTTAGATACTAATACATATAACGGAAGGTGTAAATATGTGCTTTAGGATGTTGTGGAAATACGAGCTTGCTTGGGAAAATCACGGAAGATGGTAGTTGGAGGCATGTGGCCAATTTCATCACTCAATTGCTCTTTTTCTTCTTCTTCATATTCGTCATCCTCCACATCCCACAGAAACCTTGCGTATGAAGCTTGCACATAGCTGCACCATTATATAATTGTTATATCATAAAGTCTGATTAATTATCCTTGTAAATGTTACACAAGATATAGATCTTGTATTAAATTACCAATCTTCGGGGGACATTTTGGCAGCTTGTTGGAAATAGGAGTGGGCTCTTTTACGGTCGCCGTGGTTTTGCAAAATGATATCGGCGTATAGCGAGAGAACGTTTCCATCGTTGGTGTTCCCCAAAATTGCTCTTTCACAGTACTCTTCTGCTTTCTTCATGTCTCCTCTCACCTGTTCATATTCAAATAACCATGCATTACAAACTTTTACGTGAATATCTTACTAAAATATCATGTACAGTATTAAAGATTCTGTAGAAAATATCCTGTATAAAAGAAACATTTAAAAACGGCTAGCGTTTTGTTTTCCGCTAACATTTTTTTTCCTTTTCTTTTCTTTTGTTTATGTTTTTTTACTGTTTTCCGAATCTATAATCAACTTCGGTACCTCTTTTAAAAACTTGGCGTAGTTTCCGGTCAAAAGCGAATTTCCAGGTGACAAGTTGATCATCTCCCTGTAATACACATCGGTGGCGTCCTCACTTCCACCGCTTCCACCGTCATCTCCGCCGTTACAGATCTTGCCACCGCTGCTCCCCATACTACCACCACCACCACCACCACCACCAATCACAAGAGCCTCCAGATGATCTTCATCATCATCACTGACCTTCTTTCCAATTCCAGAGCTCGAGGACAGTCTTTGCGTTACAAAGGTCGAGGAGGACGGATCCAAAATCTTTCTATTGTAGTAAGCTGTTCCATGAGAACTTTCATCTAACGATGACCTTCGTTCCCTGCGTGGTATTAGGCTACTGCTGTCATGTTCGTTGTAACTTGATTTAGTAACACTTTCCCTGTGCTCAGCTGAGAGAGCTTGGTGCAACATCTTCCCAGTGCGTTCATCTATGGACTTTGAAGAGAGAAGAGACAACGATCTGTTTCGGGGCTGGAGCAGTGACTCCGGCTCCGGTGACGATTCTCTCGAGCAGTGTTGTTGTAGCCATGAGTTCAGTATTGGAGCAGATGTGGTTCTCAGTAACATAATGATGGTCACTCGGTTAATCAAAATAAAAAGTTTTATACAAAAAACTCCAGTAAACAAAAACCGCTCGCTCATGCATGAGTCTCTTGATAATGTGTATAATCTCTAGTCTACTGGGGGGGGGTATATATAATGGTAAGCCACATATATATATATATATATTATTTGTCTCAGTGCACACTAGCCAAGAGAAAAAAAAACAAATATGTGAAATAATTATACGGGACCATAAACTGATAGATAAAGATCGTAGAAAACCCTTGGCCTCTGATGCTTTGACACATTGCGCACACCACATGGGAAATGTGGGATCCACGTTTCACTCTTTTGTTCTCATCGGTGCATAGTTTCTTACAGAAAACTGACGGTGCTGGGGGAAGCATGAGACGGAGACAAACTCTAAACGTAACTGTCAGCTACTGTTTTAATCTCAGGCCGAGACAATGAGCGACACGTTTTTTTAGATTTTAGCTGAGGAATGGATATTGAACCAAAAAAAAAAAAGGCTGAGGAATGGATACGCTAAATACGGCAAGCGGTGAGAGACGAGAGATCTGAATGCTTCATCATCATCATTCCCACGCTTTCATCAACTGGCGGAGACACTGTTCTTTTGTGGATTAAATGTATGCAGTATATGATAACGTATTTCAGAGTTTCTACTTGAACTTTGTTATTGGAATACGTAGCTTTTACGCTTAGTAGGCCCATATTCTGATATTTTCTACTACGTCTGCTTTTCGTAGGCCCATTTAAATTTAGACCCAAAATTATCACGCATGTGAATGGTGCTTCATTCAACATGCATGGATACATGTTGATGCTCACGAACGCAATTAACTTTGTCAGTGGACAGTGGCGTCTATTTTTTCCGAACTTTGTACTGGTGTTTATTACATACCAAATTACATAAAAATTCAAAAATATTATATGCATTTTTTTTTTTGATAATCCAGGGTTCCCCGCTTCGCGGATCGATCCCTAGGCCCGGTCAGGCAGCGGTCCGCTTCACCCGAGAAGCCTTTACCTGGGCTAGATCGAACACAGTACCGTTTTAGTGTCCAAAGCGAAGCAGGGTAGTTTCCGCATGGGGGGATCGAACCCGGATGGTGTTTGCCACCAAGGCCCGTCCTTACCACTTGGACTACTTCGTCCGGACTATATGCACTTCATGTGTTGTATCTTTTTCTTCCTGAATTTTATAGTAGTGTATATTCTATATTAAATTAAGGATTCCTTAAATTAAACAAAAATTCAAGAATACTATATGAATTTTTAAAATTGTATTTGTATATACTAACCGTCAAAGGTGTTATTCAGAAACTAATTTATCAAACAACATTGTTTTTGATAAATTCTATAAATTTTTTTTTTTAAAAAAATATTAGTCATCCATTAATTTATCAAAATAATGTTATTTTGGATAAATAATGTTTTGTATATTTATTTTCAAATTTTATATTAGTACATATTTTTGTATTTTTGTTTACATGTATGTTGATCCTCAAAGTCAAAGATGTTAGTCAATTATTAATTTGTCAAAACGACATTTTTTGATAAATATTATATAAACTCTCAATATCATGCTTATATATTTATTGACATATTAAAATATCAAAAGGTTATTAATTTAAACTTTTACTTTATTAATATTATTAAAAATAATTATCTTTTTGAAAATTTATTTGTACTTTTAAATGCAATTTTATATACATAAACAAAACAAAATTCTAAATTTTACAACATATTTCAATTTTTTAGTAATACTATAAAGAAATATTTAAATTAATAATGAGTAGTTTAAATTTATAAAATAATGATTTTTAAATTTAAACTTAAAAACATAGATAATTATATATTTATTTGATAAAATTAAGACAATAAAAATTTGATAACATTAATTTGATTAAACTAAAACTTAAATATAAGTTAATGTTTACAAATTTATACAATAAAGTTATTCTAGCAATTAATATGCTTTTATTTTTCCACCGGTGTAAGGTTCAAACCTTCCAAAAAAAATTTTAAATTTTTTTATAGAATTTACCTAAAGTGCCATTCTTTTGATAAATAAATGGATTTTGATAAATTAATAGATGACTAATATCTTTGACTGTCAAAATATATAAATATGATTTTGAGAGTTTATATAGTATTTTTAAATTTTACCTTTACAGGATTTATCAAAAACAATGTCGCTTGACAAATTAATGGTTGAATAATATATGTGACGATAAATATTATATAAGCACGATTTTGAGAGTTCATATATTATTTTTGAGTTTTGTTTAGTTCAACATGAAATATGTGCTATTATAAAGTTCCAAAAGAAAAGTTTTTATTGAGTCTGATATGAAATACACAAAGTTAGAAAAAAAAAAGCAATAGGCACAATGGACAAAATTTAGATTGAAATAGTCATCCCTCCCTCCCCTCCACACACACCCCCCCCCCCCCCCCCCCCCCCCCACCTCCCCCCCCCCCCCACCCACACAGACACACACACACATCCACAACACAATTTTTTTCATTACTAGAAACACATGCAAATTCGAGTATGTTTACGTATTAGAAGATATGTTTAATCTCGACAGTTAACGATGAACCATATTCATGGATCATCATGATTCACGAACATCCATGATAATAATCAACGCAAGCACTAAATAAATAATATAGGTAGTTGTACTATTCTTAAGGTCCGAATATCTTTTCCCGACATCTACACATCCACCTTACCGGATAGTATGGTTCACGATCATCATCATCATCATCATGAGCACCATGAATGTCAAATAGATAAGGAAGGCAAGGCTTGCAATTCAGGCACTTGTTTCCACACGCGGGAGGCTTTGACCCAATAACCGATTTCTTCCTCTTTAGTTGTTGATCATGAGCGCCTGCTTGTACTGTTGTACATATAAATCAGAGAGGAATTCATAAATGTTTTTTTTTAATCGAGGGAAAATTATATCCGGGATTTGAATATATATACCAGACATGCTGTGTGGAGATACGAGAGAAGATAAGATGTTGACAATGAGAAATGCAGCTCCCAAACCACGTCGTTTATATTTTAGTGACGTGACCATTTCTTCAATATTTCTCAAACACACAAAGCCCGTGTTATATAGGCACTACAATTACAAATGCTTTGGTATATAGATAGATATATACTATATATTAAGTAGCATACGGATGGTTTGGTGCATAAATGTGTGTGTATATATATATATCTGCATTTGCTTTTTTTTCTTTTTTTGGTCAAAACATAGATGCATTTGTATGGGAAAAGAGCTTGTCCCCTTTTCCCGTTGGCCAGCTCGGTATATTGATTGCATGTCGATCGTAAACGAGAAATTAAAACCATGTCTAGTTAGTTTTTCTTAATGAAAAAGAATCAGTTTAATAGAGAATGAGATAAATGTTAGTAGTACATACACAATTTCTGCCACCATTAATACATACTAGATGATAATCCGGCCTGCGCCGTCTGAAGTTTAATTTAAAATTTTTAAATGATGTTAAACTGACCTGATTGATGAAACAGTACTGTATAGGCAGAACAATGCTTAATGAATGAAAATAATACGTAACATTCTTACGACCATTTCTCATAAGCTAACATTGTATTGTATAATGTTCATGGGTGTTAAAAGACAACATGGTTGGACACATGAAAAAGTTGTTAGCATTGTTACGGTATAAGTGCTCTGTCCTTTTTTTTTTTATTCTTTACTATGAAAAGCTTTATCTCCAATATTGCAGGATCTTCTTGTGTGGTTTATACAGAAGTTTTATAGTTAGACACTCCATTGATCATATATTTGTTGTTATTATTAAGCGTCATATCTAAGGTAAAATAAACCTAAGAAAACTATCACATATTTCAGTTCCATAGCCGGTTAATTTTTATTTTATTTTTGTATTTTTTTTGTCGGGTTTATTATGCTATTAGGAACAACTAGAAATATTACATAGACGATATTACAGCCGACCATTCTACCTACTTTATGAGAATTCATATCTGACTGCATCACCCTGAGCCGTCCTATGAGATCCATTCTTGACGGTATTCCTTACGCCATGCTGAAGATCCCTTGTAAGACTTGTCTCCAATATTCTGCATAATTCGCCTTTTCCAGGAATTGAAACCCAGACCTCCTGATTGAAATTGCGTCGCCTGGGATTCGAACCCCAGACTTGGGTGTAGAAGCCTTTAAACCTTGACCACTAGGCCACGGTGCTTCCACATTTTATTTTTGTATTAGTAAGCCGATTTTTTATTTGTACTACGTAAAAACCGGCTATACCTTTTATGTAATGATCTATTATTGAAAACCTATATGTAAGGAATTGCTCGAAATAATAATTGGTAACGGTCCAATTAATCTCTCTATTAAGAGCATCTCCAAAAGACTCTCTATTTTAGAGTTTGCAAAAACTTTATATTTGAAGTTTCAAGGTGTTATTTTCCAAAAGCAAAACTTCAAACTCAACTTCAAAACTATTTGTATTTTATTTTATGGTCCTTATATTTATCATAATTAACGTAAATCTATAGAAATTTTATAGATAACTAACACATATATAAAAATATTACAGAAATATTAATTAATAAAATCTAACACTAAAGATAAAAGTACAAATAGAAATATATAATAAAAATTAAAATACAAGCAATATATAAAATTATTCCATAAAATTATTGTCATAATAAATTTATGAAATAATGTGGTATTTTGTTTGTAGTTTAATATTTAATTATGCATTTTTATTTATAATTTTATTTTAAAACTAGAATTAGACAACAAGAATATTACAAAAGAAACTTAATAATTTTGTTAAGGTACATGAAAATATAATTATTATACAATGTGGTATTTTGTTTGTAGTTTAATATTTGATTATGTATAATAATTATTTCTTCATGTACCCTTTTAAAAAAGTTTTTTATTAAGTTTCTTTTGTAATATTCTTTTTGTCTAATTACAGTTTTAAAATAATATACATTTTATTTTTAAAAATTATTTAATTTTATGTGTACAACTTGAATTTATAAAAACAAATCTGAAACAATTATGAGATATAAGAACTTTAAGGATTAAAATGATAGACAAAAATAATAATTAAGAATCATAAATGTAATTTGTAATTAATTATAATGATCAAATTGTAAATAAAAAGATGAAACTTCAAATTTGGATTAAGTTTTGAGTAGTGAAACTTCATATTTGAAGTTTCACTCCACAAAACTCTAAATTTGAAGTTTTGAAGTTTTTTTTTGGAGAGCAAAAAACTATATATTTGAAGTTATAGAGTTTCTTTTGGAGATGCTCTAAGTATTAATGCGTTTAGTATGGGTTGTAACTTACAACCTTAACATAGTAAGCAAGGTGAACTGTGTTGATGACACTTTAACATACTAAGCAAGACTACAACTTAAACAATGTTCTTCGATTAATATATAGAAATATACTATACAAGTATTTGTACTTCATATACAAATTACTACTTACTACTCTTTTTTTATATTTATTTATGCTTAAAGTTTTTGCACACCAATTAAAAAATTGTTAATTTTTATTTATTTTATTATTTTGCATCAACTAAAACTAATTCAACCAATAAAAATTATACAATAAATTATAATTAGTCAAGAATATCAAATAATATTAAAGTTTACATAAAAATTGAAAACATCATATAAATTAAAACATTTAAAATGAAACAGTAGGAGTGCTTTTTTTGCATGTGATCATGCCACCAAATATAATTTGTTAGAGCATCTTTATCGCAGGTGCTTATGAGTTTACCAAAAAACTAATAAAATAGTGTGGATCTCAGTAAATTGAAACAACCGGCTCTTCTGCGTCTTATATAAGCGAAGATATTGGAGGGATTTTTGCACTGTTCGCAGCTCTCACTGACAAGTAGCTGGCGATCCGTGATTTGTTCGCTTTTTAATTTTTTTTTCAGACAAAAAAAACAAAAAAGTTGCCTAAGCAACCGTGAGATAAAGATGCTCCTATGTTAATTAGCCGGTAAAAAATTGAGTCAAATTAGTGAAACGTTTAGTTATGTTAATTAACCAGCAAGCTCTCTCAACTGTTGTAATCTCCCTCAACTAGAACATGAATTAGTTATATTAGTTAACCTGTAAACTCTAGTTATGTTCATTGTGAAGTTTAGTTAGAATAAAAAACCAAAGATACCAAAAACTGAAACAAGATGGGAGTTGGTTAATAGGATGTGGTCATCTCGAACGATGAGTCGATGATGTGTGTATGTGGGGGAGGGGAGACAAGCGACATGTCGAAGGATGCCAATTGGTCCAAATGACGACTAATCGAAGATAGCTAAAGTTTGTCGGACAAAATAGAAAGCCTCTTTACGTTAATACTACTACTACTACTTCTCTGGAAAAACGTTGCTGTTGACTTAATACTAGCTTGATTTTCAAGTCTAGAATCCCAATGCAAAAAGAACTAATACTTGTGGTGATCTCTGAAGTCTTAATTACAGTCTGGTAACAGCAAAAAAATATGATTCTTCCCATAGGGACTCTTGGTCCGATGAACTTGCTTGTAAGTTTATTTGACTCTTCTCTTCTTACTCATTTTAGATTTTATTCTGTATTTTGAATCACTGATCTTTTCTGGCGCTTAGATCTCATCAAGCGGCAGAAGCCATCTTTATCAACACCGCTGCTGTCAAAGATGTATGCGGGAAACCTCCAACGCATAAATATGGAAGTACATGTTTTTGTGTTGATGAAAACGTTTGGAAGGTTAGACCAAAATATCGTATTGTTTTTTGGACTGCTTCAGAGTTGAGTAGTTAAGAGGCATTACTGGTGCACAGACTTCTGGAGAGGCACAGACAAAGACAGGATCAAGCGGCTCATGAGACTGAAAACCAAAAAATTGTTCCAGTTAGCGTTTGGGTTACGAGAAAGTAATTTTTTCTTTTAAAATATAAAAGTAAAAATTTAAATATTCAATAAAAAATTTAAACTTAAATTGTAGAAATACTAAAATATATACATTATATGTTAATTTATATTATGAAATTCGAAAACAGAAAATATTTTCTATAATTTAAAAAAATTAAATAGTATGATTTTATAAATATAATTTATATATATATATATATATTATAATATTATGATTTTTAATATTTTATAATTATATAAAATATAAATATTGTTAATTTATTATTTTAATAGCTCATGTATCTGGTAGTTAGCTAGTCATAAGTATACCCACTAATTTCTAATCGTTGTACATGTCATACAAATATTTTAAAAACGATTAAAACCGGATGATCCATAAATGGCCGTAATTGTATTCGCAATCGACGTGGTTACACTAGTCAGACCTTTTTTTACACACGATAAATTATGTACATAGATTTGGGTTATCAACAAGTGCGAATATATGTTAGGTACTTTCATGTCTAACTCCAACTCTTTCAATCATGCGCTTCCGAATCAGAATCATAGCTTCTCCTTCGCTTCTATATTCAGTTTTTCTAGAACCGCGATTCAGAATCGCGATTCTATCACGGTTCCGAACGCTGCCGATCCCGCTTCCACTTCCGAAGCTGGAATCACAGCCAAAACAATGATTTCGTGTAAGTAGGATAAGAGTTATTCTTGGGTTCACCTCTAAAGGTTCATCAACCAATCATATTGTTTCATTTTGTATGCAGATTTTTCTTAAAAAAAGAAACAAGATATTTAGCATTTACTTTTAAAAATAAAAAAATAAAACAAACGAAAAAATAGTATTTGTTTGAAAAGAAAAAAATTAATATTATTAACACCGTCTACACTAAATCCTAAATCGTAAACTAAACCTTAAACCCTAAACACTAAACCCTAAACTCTTAGGTAATCTCTTAACCGTTGGGTAAACCCTAAACTTTTAGATAAAACCTAAACTTTGAATAATCTTAAACTCATGTCCTAAACGCTAAATAATAAACCTTTGGATAAATCTTAAACCCTTAGGATTTACTGTTTATAGTTTAGTGGTTAGGACTTGAGGTTAAGATTTATCCAAGAGTTTAGGGTTTATCCAAGGGTTTATGGGTTACCTAAGAGTTTAGAGTTTAGTGTTTAGAGTTTAGAGTTTAGTATATACGGGGTTAATAATATTAATTTTCTTTTTTTTGAACTATTTTTTGTTTATTTTATTTTATTTATTTTTAAAAATAAATGCTAAATATTTTGTTTCCTTTTTAGAAAAGTCTGCATATCAAATGAAGCAATATGATTGGTTGGTGAACCTTTAAGTTCATCCTAGAGGTGAACCCAAGTATTTCTCTTAGGATAAAACAGAAGGCATACATAGCAAGTGAATATTTGATATTTTGTTTGGGTCACAAAAAAAAAACTAGAAAATCAGTATTCACATATTAATATTAATTCGCCTGTAAATTATTTATTTAGAAAACTTGTCAAACTTGTAATAGTAATTGTAAAAAGTAACAGGAAATTCACACTTGAATTTTGTTCGGGTGGAGTCAACTAGAAAATCATTAAGTTCTTTTTTTTTTGGCTGTTACAAACTCAAACGGATCGGTATTAAAGGGAAAAAAACTTAAGGCAAAATGATCTCCTATTCCTACAAATTAAATACATACATAGAATCCGCTCGTGTATATATATCCAGGTTAAGATAGTTGTCTTTTTCTTAAAAACCAAACAGAGTGCATGCATTTACGCACCATATGCAGTTATGTTATCAATGTGAGGTCTGAATCAACCTCCTATGATCTATGCTTATATATGCTTTAAGACAATATGAAATGATTCAAATATTAAACTCTGGTTAGTTTCGTTTCTTGTCAAAATGGTAAGTCTCTCTCTCTCTCTCTCTCTCTCTCTCTCTCTCTCTCTCTCTCTCTCTCTCTCTCTCAACCTTAGACCTAATTTCAAAAGCTAAAACTTGATTTTTTTTGGCAGGATCTTGTTTTGATTGTATTCGTTGCAGCTTCAGGATTTC
Source organism: Raphanus sativus (assembly GCF_000801105.2). NCBI lineage: Eukaryota > Viridiplantae > Streptophyta > Magnoliopsida > Brassicales > Brassicaceae > Raphanus > Raphanus sativus. The sequence goes on along the minus strand of NC_079512.1, from coordinate 453,788 downwards.
CCTGGTTAGGCTATGGTGAATCGGTGATGAAATATGGAGCTGTCGGGGATGGAATTTCAGATGATACATCTGTAAGTTGTTGGTGTAAAGAGATCAAAATAAGCTTAAATTATAACGTTTAGCTTACACTAAACAAATTTTGACAAAAAAGGCGTTCCAAAAGACGTGGGACAGCGCTTGTAACGGAAGCTCCAAAATGGGAAGTGTATATGTACCGTCAGGGAAAGCGTTTCTGCTTAACTCTCTCCACTTCAGGGGTCCTTGCAAATCAAAACCTCTCCTGTTCACGGTAAACCCTCTCTAAATGGATCACTTTTACAGTAACTAAGTATAGCCTCCAATTAAGTTTTCTATGTAATATAGATGGATGGAAAGATGAAAGCCCAGAGTGATCCAAACAAGTGGCAAAAAGGAGAGAACGGGATAATACCATGGCTCATATTCGAACGAGTGGAGGGACTTGTAATCTCTGGACGTGGCTTGTTAGACGGCCAAGGCAAAGGATGGTGGGACATTCATTGTAGAGACCATCCCGGACCCGTAATTTATTTAATCCCCATTTTCAACTCTTTTTTTTTTGTAACACTTTTAACTCTCTTTTTTTCTTTAGCATATATAACTGATTATTTCCATGTAATATATATTTTCAGAATTGCATCTGGCTTGCACCAACGGTAAGTTTTTTTTCTTTTACGAAAACAAAATGAAAAAACTTGGAAGGATGTATGAAATATATAGTTTCCCCCCCTGTAGATGATGACATTCAGCAATTGCCGAAATGTAATATTGAAGAGTTTGAGATTTAGAAATAGTGCACAATCACACGTTCTTGTTATGGGAAGCCAAAACGTGCATATCAAAGACATAAAAATAAAATCTCCGGAGGTTAGCCCTAACACCGACGGTGTCCACATCACATCTTCCTCCGCCGTTTTTATCACTCACTCCGACTTCGCCACTGGTAAGTTTATTTAGTAATAATCATTGACAAACAAAAAAAATTAATATTTAAAATGCTAACTTGCTAGTTATTCGTTATGAAATATAGGTGATGATTGTGTGTCGATAGGAGATCAAGTGCATGATTTGAGTGTTACATTTGTCAACTGTGGACCTGGTCACGGTGTCAGGTGGTTAAAATCTGCATGATCAAATTAAAATATATAGAAAAAAGGAAATTGAAGCTAACAAGATGAAGAAATGTGAAACAGCGTTGGGAGTTTAGGTAGAGGAGGAACAGAGGTAGCAGTGGAAGACATACGTGTAGCCCACGTTAACTTCACAGGAACAACAAACGGAGCTCGAATCAAGACTTGGCCTGGAGGAACTGGTTACGTGCGTGGAATAGAATTCTTCGACATTCGTTTCGCTTCCGTACAAAATCCCATCATCATTGATCAGTTCTATGGTTGTGCTCCTAATTGTGTTCAGACTGTAAGTATCTTCTTTAAAAAAAGATATAAAAAATGAAAAGAAAAAAAGATTTTAATTTATTGTATATGATCAGGAAAAGGCAGTTCACATAGAGAAAGTGAAATATATGAAGATGAGTGGAACGTCGAGGACAGAGGTGGCAATGAAGCTGGAGTGTTCAGGGAAGAATGCATGTTCCAAAGTTTTCATGAGAGACATAGACTTGTCTCCAGCCAATGGCATTGATTCTGTCACCTCTCTCTGCAGCTTTGTACAAGGCTCAACTCAAGGCACCATTCGACCTTCCTCTTGTATTGTATCCATCCAGTGAACCCACCTCTATATTGATTGACTCATTTGTTTAATTTTGGATGAAAATTAAAGAGGCCATATTTGAAATAAACAATAACTAACTGAAGTTAAAAGGGCCTATATAACAATATAAAGCCCAATAAGCTGTTAGAGCCCAAAGAGTTATTGAACTTGTTTCTCATTCTCAAAAAGCAAAAACCTTAAACCTCCGTTTTGTCTCAAAGCAGTTCCGTCGTTGGCCTCCCTCCATTCTCAGGGATCCTCAGATCGAAAAGCTCTCTCCTTTTTCCGGCGTCCAGCTAGGTTGAAGTTCGCCTGGGTTATCATATCGGCCGGCGGTGTAATTTAGTTGGCTATTGTTGAATCGCATTGGGGATTTAGGTATTTTCGATTGAGATGTCATGAGAGGGTTTGATTAAATCTTCTCTCTCTCTTTATAGATTTGGATTCGTCTCAGTTGGTATTGCTTGAGGTGGTTGGTTTGTGAATCTTACAAATTGCTAAAAAAGACTGAAGCTTTGTGGGGGAAACAAGTAAATGTTGTCTGGTTCAGTGTACGGGCATGTTTAGCCTCGAGAGGGATCATGCTATCTCTGCGACTCACTCGCAGATTCTGCTCTTCTTCTTCTTCTTCTTCTTCTTCCTCTGGTGTTTTTGCCCCCTCCTGCTTTCACCACCTTCCAGCTGAATCCAATCAGGAGGAGCCTCCTGCCCTTGTCAAGCTTAAATCTGAGCGAGACCCTCACAAGCTATTCAACCTCTTCAAAGCTAACGCCACTAACCACCTGGTGATTGAGAATCGTTTTGCTTTCGAGGACACTGTTTCTAGATTAGCCGGTGCACGTCGGTTTGATTTCATCGAGGATCTGCTTGAGCATCAGAAGACACTTCCACAAGGCAGGCGCGAGGGCTTCATTGTTAGGATTATTATGCTATACGGCAAGGCTGGGATGACCAATCACGCCCTCGATACTTTCTACAATATGGATTCTTACGGCTGCAAGAGGACTGTTAAGTCCTTCAACGCCGCGCTTAAAGTCTTGACTTTGAGACCTGATCTCCACGCCATCCAGGACTTCCTTCTCCATGTCCCCTCCAAGTATGGGGTTGTAATGGATGCGTTTTCGTTTAACATTGCTATTAAATCTGTCTGTGACATGGGGTTTCTTGACAAGGCGTCTCTGGCCATGAAGGAGATGGAGAAGTCTGGGTTGAAACCTGACGTGGTTACATATACTACGCTTATATCGGCGTTCTACAAGCACGATAGGTATGTGGTTGGCAATGGACTGTGGAACCGTATGGTGCTCAAGGGGTGTAGGCCTAATCTCACCACCTTTAATGTTAGGATTCAGTTTTTAGTGAACAGGGGAAGAGCCTGGGATGCAAATGATCTGTTGATGTTGATGCCAAAACTCCAGATGGAACCGGACAATGTGACATATAACATGGTCATCAAAGGTTTTTTTGTAGCGGGGTTCCCTGAAATGGCAGAAAGAGTTTATACAGCGATGCATGGTAAAGGTTACAAACCCAATGTGAAGATCTACCAGACGATGATACACTATTTGTGTAAGGCGGGAAAGTTTGATTTGGGTTATACAATGTGTAAGGATTGTATGAGAAAGAAGTGGTACCCAAACTTGGACACAGTTGGTGTGTTGCTGGACGGGCTTGTGAAAAAAGGCCAGCTTGATCAAGCCAAGTTGATTATGGGGTTAGTTCACAAACGAGTTCCACCGTTCAGCTCAAAACAGTTGCTCCCCCTTAAAGTCCATTTTGTAACTGTTTTACATGGAGAGTAGTAGAACAAATTTTGCTACGTTTTACACGACTATTGCGGGGCCAGAGGATTCTCTTTCTTTATCGCCTCCTCAGTTTCTCTTTGTATAGTTGTGGTGGAACTGGAAAATGGATGTTATTAGGAAGCACATTAACATCTTCTTGGCAGATTCAAATATATGTTCTTCAATGTCCTCTCTCTCTCTCTCTCTCTCAGGATGTACTGGGAAACTCCGATTAATGCTGAGTAAGTTATGGATGTCTTCAGTTATCAAAAAGTTTTGCTTGTTCACAGTATTTCAAGATGCTAATGTCCTCTTTTGGTTTCAGGTCCAGAGCGATGCGGCATTCGCAAATCTGTGAACATACCATTAGCATGGTGATGCACACACACACACGTGGCTCGAACAATGAATGAGCCAAAAGAAAGGTTGGTTCTATATCAACAATAGCATAATACTTTTCTGCTACAGTAGAGGCAAGAAGAAAATCTTTTTTTGGGTGAAGATTTAGAAGTTCCACAAACAATATTCTTTGTATTATGAAAGTAAATTACATAATAAATTTTTTTCTGTGTTGAACTTTTGAGAGAGACCACAATCTGAGAAAGCAAGCAATGTGTTAATTGAATTGTTGTTTTATCAAACATTCACAAGGACAGGGGCTTTGTAAGACTTTGACACGTGTTCTTATGATAAGAGTAAAATGTGGAGTTGAAGGTGCAAAGTTCAATAAAGACTATGACATCATATGCATGCGTTATAAGTACTATGAATCTCAGTGGTAAGTTAAAACACACATGGTGATGATCATATGGTCGAGGAAGGGTAAGGATAGAAACAAAGGGGGCAAGATCATCGCCTATCAATTAAAAAACAAAGTTGCGTGGGTTACTCGATCACGACACATATTACGTACACACACGTGTACAATACATCAATCTCCTTGTTATAATCGATCATTCCTCCTCTTCGTCTATTAAACTGCAAAGTCCATATATTCCGGATTTAAAATTTCAAGAGAAAGAAAACTCTTTGTGTTCTGTTTTGCTTTTGGATCATTTCTTTGGTTTTGGTTTTGGTTTTGCATTGCTTGTCCGTGGGGAAGGAAATGAAAGAAAATACGGGAAACCCTCTGCATCTCAAGTCGTTGAATCACATATCTCTTCTATGTCGATCCGTGGAGGAGTCCATGAGCTTTTACCAGCACGTTTTAGGTTTTCTCCCCATCCGGAGACCTGGCTCTTTTGATTTCGATGGCGCCTGGTAGTACATATCTTTTATATTACTTTCAATATTTCTTTTCAAATTACTTTCAAAATTTTAAATATATTTTTGTGTGTGAGAGTAGGTTGTTTGGTCATGGAGTTGGGATTCATCTTCTGCAATCTACAGAGCCTGAGAAACTACTCAAGAAAACTGAGATCAATCCCAAGGATAATCACATTTCTTTCCAGGTAGGTACTCATTTTTGTTTTAGTTGCCTTTGTGGCTGTATTTATGAAGGTAAATAGGTGAAATCTGACACCATATTAGTTTACTCGACATAAAAAGTAATATTAGAATAGAGAAAGGTTAAACAGAGTCTGAGTTATTTCAATTTGACGGAATAAACTTGTGTTGAATGCAGTGTGAGAGCATGGGGGCGGTAGAGAAAAAGCTCAAGGAAATGAAAATAGAGTATGTGAGAGCTGTGGTTGAAGAAGGTGGAATCCAAGTCGACCAGCTCTTCTTCCACGATCCTGATGGCTTTATGATTGAGATTTGCAACTGCGATAGCCTCCCTGTTGTGCCTCTGGCAGGAGAGATTGCTCGTTCATGCTCTCGTGTCAATATCCACCAGCTGGTCCAGCCACCTCAGATCCACCCCTAGACTCTTGTCATCTCCCTCTCTAGCTAAAATCTGTTTGGTCAATAATTTGTTAATAACTTGCGTGTAACATTTTTAATTTGTCTCTTTCACTTGTATGTGTTAAATATTTGCGTGTAATAAGACTCTCTGTTGAGGTTGATGTGGTTCCATTAGCCGGGAAAATGACCATTTGCTTCACTCTAGCCTCTCTATCTCTCTGCCATTTAGTTGAGAAACCAAACTCTTTTTTTTTTTTTTGCTCGTTTATTTAAATGACGTTACTTATAGCACAATTGAAACCTTGGAAGTATGCAAATCTAGCTAGGTCAAATGTAGATGCGTTAAGGAATCACACATGAGACATTATCTCCTTTTATATGTACATATGTTATTATATCAATCATCGCCCTGAAGAAGAAGTTGTCGCCTGAACTTTTGGATGAAATCTTCTGCGCATTTGTCCACGTCATGATCATGAATCGTTGGCTTGCTCTCTAGCTTACTATTGCCGTTTGAAGGAATTGTGACCGACCTTCTCTTCTCTGTAATAACCTTCTTGGAGTTGGTAACATTACGTAACTGCACAGGAAGTTGTTGTACAGAACTCATCTTCCTGCCCTTTATGTGTGTTTATGTGTAGGGTAATCTGATGTTTTGGGATAATATGGTGAGTGTTATGATTTTGGGGATGTATTTATAGGATGAACTGTTTGTCATCCCATCTCCTGAGTCTTTCTTATCCCTACGGAAACAACTTTGAATTTTTGTAAAGAGTAATTCAATTTGATTTGATGTTTGGTCATATAATAATGTTAAAAATCATATCATATCCTTTCAGCACTTATCCACTCAAATCTAAGCCAGTAACAACACAAAGAAAATATCAGCAAGTAGTTAAAATAAAATCATGCATCTTATGCTTCTCTTTCTAGTAATATAACCAATCCAACTAGATCATAGACTATAATACGTTTCTGTATTAAAATAGGAAAATAAGCATCAAATCTAAGGTTCTTTCTCTTTGGAAAAAAGGAAAGGCATACAATAAAATCTGACCTAACAACTTGATTAGATTATTAAAAGGCTACAAGCTTTAGGACACTAGGAGGAGATAAGCCACCGAAAGGCATCATTCATTCTTGACTGTTGTTTTCGCTGCTCCTATGACCTTTGTCTTTTTTAAGGTTGACTTGTTTTAACAATTGTGATACAACCTGTTCTTATGGGCCTGTTTTTCATGACTATATCTGCATTGATGATAGTTTGGTGTCTTTTAACATCAAAAGGGTTACACTAACCCAAGAGTTGGCACGTTTAGGGCTCAAAAGGCCGTTCAGACCCACAACCAAGAAGAAAAAAGTTCAAAGTCAGTATTGCATGTGTTAGTCTACTGCTGTTACGAAATGTTTACTGAATCTATTACAGTTGCTGGGGGGAGATGATCAGAGTTTATTACATTATGAATATGAAAAGATGACTTAAAATGTATGATACAGATGTGATCCCAGACTGTTCCAAGAAGCGTTTTGTCATCTGAGAGACAAGAAGGAGGGTATACTTGACCCGAATTGGAAGTCTGGACTGGAAGCATAAAGCTTCCCAGCAGAAGGACTGTGATAAACCATCATCATTTGATGGTTCATGATCAATGTCTTGTAGGTGTATTGTTACTTCAGATTTTTGTTTTTTGAACTAATGTTACAAGAGATCTTAATTGCTTGTTTTTTGATCAATGTCTTGTAGGAGTCTGCAGTTTTTTTTGTGTGGAGATCGTTACATGCTTCATCATAGAACACGGTGGTGCCGCCAGCTGGGGAGAGGGAATTTGTGGATCCATAGACGGACCAGTGGTTGTTTTATTTTGTAATTTTGATTTTTTTTTCTCAAGAACCAAAATAGGCATCAAGGTAGGGAAGTAAGATGAACGGAAACAAACTGAAACCAAGCAGATACAAACATCGTCTAAGTCCAGACAAGTTTAAATTAAGAAAGAAGCAGCAGAAGAAGCACAAATAGAAAATAAAAAAGACATGAGTATTCATTAACATTGCTAAGTATGTTATGTATATGTATTAATGCTCTTTTTCTTTGTGTGTCTGTCTTCTTTGACGTTGCTCCCTTTTCATCCTCTGGTAACTCCCTACCTGGATCTCCGTTTCGGTGGCCTTTTCCTCTGTTTAACCGGTTTCTTCCCGAAAGCAGAGCAACATCCAAACGCCGACAATCTCGGCGACGGGGGATCCACCGCCGGAGACACTCTTCCCGTGTTTCTATGGTGGCGGTTTGCTCCTCCTCCTCCGTTGGAACGACTCCTCTCGATTCCACCTTCCGTTCTTATCGGCTTGATTACGCCTCCAGCTGTTTGGTCCTCCTGACCTTCCTGTTCTTCAGTTTCGCCTTTGTGCTCGTTGGCCTGTTTGTTAAGCTCCGCGATGAGACGGTCGTCCCAGACTATACCAGAAGAGCCCTGTCGTCGGAAGGAGATGTTGGATCTCTGAAGACCCGCCATGGATGGCGGCGGTAACTCTTCTTTCTCCTCCTCCGTCTTTCTTTGTTTGAGGTTCCTCTCACTCTGTTTTTTTTTCTCTTTGGATGTTTGCTAAAAGTGGTTGGTTGATCACTGTGTGTTTCAGACTTGATTCATTGCTTCCTCTTCTTATCTTCTCAAGTATTTAAAAATAAGTTATGTGTCAGTGTCCCTTCTTTGGTCGTCCTGCTTCTTGACATCTCTAACCAAAATAGTATTATCTATCTATCCGTGAGTTTCATTTTTACTGTATTTGTTACGTAGTTAAACGGGAGAAGAATACTCGGTCAAAGCAACGGGTAAATTATGGGAGTAGGTGTAGAAAATTAAACTCTATTTTTAACGTGAGCTTTATCCATTTTTACCTGCCAAATCAAGATTTCATTTGAATAGGTCATCGCATAATTTCAGCAAACACGTATGTAGTCCACAACACATGGAATAAGTTTTTTTTTTTTAACACATGGAATAAGTTGTTCTTCGTTTCTTAAAGAAATCCATCGATGCTTTATTCAAAACTAGGATTGATCCCATGCTTCTCATGGGGAATATTTTTTTACAAATATAATATAGATGTATAGTTATAAGTATAGATGGATAGTTGTACACTATTTTGAAGAACATATAAAAAAGGAGAAGAACAATTATTTTACCATTCTACAAAATTATATATCGAAAAAGGCGGTAAGAAAATTACCTTGAGAATATATAAATCATTGATGAATCCGAGTGTCTTTCTGTCTGTTATTTCTAGCAGTCAATAGGATGCAGTGGATTGAAAAAATAATTTTCGTATTAATATGTACTGATATATCAAACATTTGAAAGAAATATTTTGTATTGAAAAGACTATAGTAATATAAATGTATAACTGCTCGTATATATCCTGTTAATTCTGTCTCCCATCATCCCATGGCAGCAATGATTTTGCTATCTTCAAGGCTTCATGTTCATCTCATCCCTACAACTTTACATGAACAGTTTTTTTTCTTGAACATCTGAAACATTAAAATTATCGAGAAATGATATCAAATTGCTTACCATAGTAGATTGACTGATGTTTTCAAACTATCTTTTGATTTGAACCCTATTGTACGGTAAAAAAACAGTTTATCAGTATGATCTTTTTGTAGTGAAATAATGGATAGATGTTTACCTTTTATCAAAAGCTCTTGCTCCATGTCTGCATTTTTCTTCTTTCTCTTTTGATCTAGTCTTGATCTAACTCATGGTGCCACCTATATTTGTATTTGTTTTGCAATTTTCTTTCTTCCTTTTTTGTCTTTCTTTCTTTCTCTTTTATGTGCAAGTAGATATGAACTAATTATGGCATTGTCTCCGTGAGTTAAATATTCTACTGGCAAAAATTAACTGTTTCAGACATGTAAAATGATGATGGGAGTAGTGGGAAAAATATTAGGGTTTTTATATAAAAATTTAAATAAAAATAATACACAGAAATCAGTTGACAAACGAAACTACTTTTGTTTTCTTTTATTTTTTTGCATGAGATTTTTTGTTTAAATTAAAAAATATTTTCTACTTGTCAGAATTCTATTGGAGAGGCTATTTGCGCTTTAGTATATAAGGATCTATAAATAAAAACTTTGAAGAGTGCATATTATTTTTTTGGTAATTATCTTGTTGCATGGCTTAGGTTGGACCAGCCCATTATCATTCATATTGTGGACAGTAACCACTCGCTCGTGTACAGCTTTTTTCGTATGGGCAACATATATTTTGTGTGGCCATATCTTCTTTGTAATCACCAAAACAAAAAGCTACACCGCAGATCTGCACTGCCAAGCTTTCATATCTCGAATCGGTTATGGACAAAATATGTTGAATTATGTATACGTTACATGCGAACAAAGCGGCTTTAAATTATGATTTTTTTTTGGTTTAAAAGGCGCATTATCTGTAACTGAAGATTTGATGGAACACCGAATATGTTGAGTGTCATTAGTCTATTGATTGTGTTATTTTTTCTAATGATTTGGAGATTGAAAAAAAGAAGAAGTAATAAACTGACATATTATTTGCGTGTGAAATATGTCAGCCTACGAGTATTGTTAGAGATAACGACTAACAAGTGGTAACCACAGACAGCATCACTCACCTTATCTTCAGACGGGAATATTATAAGATAAAGAAAATAAAAATAAGTGGCGCTAAATCTCAAAACCTTTTGAATCATCCCCCGCCAAAAAATCCGCACAACCCTTAAAAAAAAAAGAAAAAGAGAATTATATATAATATGAATTGAGCGCCGCCGCGAGAGAGAGAGAGAGAGAGGTGTTCAGGGGAGCAGATCCGTCCGTGCCTTCCCAGTTCTCAGGGAATGATATAGCAGTGGTACGTACGTCTTTAAACTTTTCATAGATCCCACTTTTACGGTTTTATTTTTCCGTTGAATCGGAGATTGCAGGTTAGCGTAACCCACAACCGACTAGATTCGATTCGAACATTATACAGAAATATAAAATTTGGTTTTTATATAAAAGCACACCAGATGTTTGATGAAATGCCTCTGAATAGAGAGATATGTGTGGTGGTCTCAGGATTGAACACATGTACGGGAGAAAAGGGTATCAGCTGGTTAAGGATTTTGCGAGTGGGGAGAAGGGTCAGCTCAAACCTTTCAATGTAAGGAAATGAAACTCAGATAGAGATAGAGAAGAATGCTTGTATGCTCGGAAGAATGATAGAAATCACACTACTTAATTATTAGTATTATTATGTTGTTTTTGAATCAGAGCAAGCTCTTTGATGAGACAATCGAAGAATGCGAGCAGAATCACCATCTCATCCAGTCTCTCATGAGGTATATATACTCTCTCTCCCAACCTCTCCCTCTCTTTATTATTCTTCATTTTGTTTGGCACAAAAAAAAATCTATGATGCCCAAACATAAAAGTTGTTGATGATGTTTTCCACTTTTTTAACCAGGAAAATGCAACGAGAAGGGTTGGAGGTTCCGAACAATAGAAACGCTGACCACTACGGAGCACTCGTTCATCACCTTTCTTTGATCCGCAACAAGCGCTGCCTCATGGCCTATGTGCACAATAGAGCAGAAATTGTGCGTGATCTGGCTTGGAGAGTAGGACTTGAACTTCCCTACCTTCCACCTGAAATCCTTGAGAAGCTCACCACTCTCGAGAAGGAGTATTTCAAGAACCATTCCGTTGCTATCACTTCCTACATGGGAAAAGCAGGCCTCGAGTTGAATGTCGTAAGCCATTTGGATTTTTTCTTTCTTTTACTTGGTCGTGAACACAACAAGAGTAGAGTAAATTAATTTATTCTGTGTTGGATTTGGGTGTTTGCTTCTTTCAAGGATATGGTGCCTCCCAAAGATCCGTACATCAAGGTCAGAGTTGTGGGAGATATCGACCGAGGAATTATGATGAATGACAAGGCAACAAATTTCGCACCTCACTCTATGCATTTCCTCAAACGAACTGATGCAGAACCCTACATTGCTCGGGTCTGTCTCTTTTCTTCTTTCTGTCTTGTTCCCCTACCTCCTCCCCCTAAAACCAATAAACTTATAGGCCTTCTTGTATAACTAACTGTGTGTACAAGATTAAAACACTGTAAGCAATGGCTTAGCAGAAACGTTCCCTACTGCAATTGCTGATGAAAGGGTAACTAAAGATTTGCTGGGGGAAAAAAACTGATGTAATAGGAGATGCAAATAGGGAAGGGTAGTGGTTTTGAACTGATTTTAATAGATGAGTGTAAGTGTACACTAGTGATGAATTGACCTCTGTCGTATTTCCCTTGTATTTTCCGAAGATGAAAAGCGTTTCTAAACAAAAAAGAATTGTGAATATGCTTTGGTGGGATAACAGGGGCAAATGGAGGAGCTGACAGGTTGAGGTAGATTGATGCAATAGGAAGCTTGGGTGATCTCACAGATTAATCAAACGGTATTGGTATGTGTGATCAAAAAGAATGTAAGCTTACATAGTCTTTCTTATTTGTATAATTGTAAGACAGGAACAGTGAAACCTCCCTCATACCAGCAAAAAAAAAACTCGATGTACAATTTGTTTTATCTTCCAAAGTTACTTCAGTAATAACATCACTAGGAACATGGCATTTTTGCTTTGGATAGCAGAAACAAGTTTTTATTCAGTGAGGAATCAAATCCTTGGAAGCTTCTAATGATCTTTGTTGTTTATCTTTTTTGGTAACTTGATTATGAGTAAAGCGTGGATGAAACTGAAAAATACGAGGAAGAACACCAGTGACTAAACCTTCAATCCTACATCTAATTACTCTTGGAGGATAAACCATAAGGGTTTTGACTTGCATTTGTGTTGTAGGCTAGCTCTCTTTGCCTTGTACCCCTAATTACTCTATATATTTAATTTTGTAGAAAAGACAACAAAAGAAAACTTGCTTTTTAGTTGACCAAGAAAAACGTGGGGTGGGTTTTAAAAAACATTTTCGCATGTTAATTGTTTTTTTTTTGTTTGCGCTCTCCAATCATTTATCTGAGTTTTCCCTCTCTGCTTTAAAATTTATATTTCGTTCGTTTTCGTCAAAAAAAAAAAAAAAAAGAACAATTGCGAAGGGATGGCGGTTACGAAGAAATGGGCATCGACAATCTCGGTGGTGGCTTCATCTGTGTTTGCATTCATCATCGTCTTCCAGATTCCTCTCTTCCGGTAACACATCTCATCACCACCATTCCATTTCTGTTGTTGACCATGTTCTTTTTTTTTTTGGGGGTGAAATCGAGGTAGAATGAAATTAAGATTTTTAGATTAGAGCAGCAAAGACCTTTGTGATTTTCATTTTCTGATTTTGATTTTGAGCTTTGTGTTTCTGAGCGAGAGGCAGCATTTTTCTCTCTATCTATCAATAATGTGTTGGTGGGATTTGCAGAGTAGGGTGCAGGAACAAGACCTGCGAGTCACCGTTGGAGGTTATATCTTCTCAGTTGATTGGAAGCGAACTCGTTCCTTCATCTCTTATCAAGACTCTCCTTTATCCTGGTGCCATTGCCAAGTCTCTTCTCCGTCGTTCTCCACCCCCAAGCTATCACAACTTGTTCCACTTTTACCATTTCCACCACCTGAATCGAGCATCCTCCTCCTCCTCTCTTTCAACCGATGATATCCGCCATCTTGAGGTTTTTTGCTTCCTTCTTTACACCTTTCTTCTGTCTCATCATATCCGAACTAATCTTGCTTCTGCGTCTGCTTGCACAGGTGTTTGCTGGCTGCTGTTTATGTCTGCTAGGAGCTTTGCTCAGCATCTTCAAACCCAGAAGACTAACCTTCATTGGCACCCTTTTGATCTATTGGGGTCTTCTCAGAGACATTCTTCTATTCAACTCCTCCTCTGTTCGTCTCTACCCAACGCTCTTTCTCGCTTCAATCTCTGCATTCCTCTCCATACGAAGCGATGTCAGGAAGATCATCCATTGTTGCTGCTGTTGCACCTCTAAGCCCCTTTCCAAATCTCTCTGACACTCACATTACTCAAAAAAGCGGAGACTAATCTTCTTACTTAGAGTTTCCAAAGAGGTAGTAGAAGAAGAAGTCACTATTATTACTCTAGTAATCATCATCAGATAAAACGGTTAAAAAAAGCTTGTCATTTCTGCGGAATACAAAAAAAAAAAACTGCTTCTATATAAGCTAGAATCTTTGTTCAATCTTATCCTCACAGCACTGCAAGTAAAAAAAAAAAAGGCTTTGAGCTTTAAGTCATTGTTGTCGTAGATGAATGGGAGCAATGTTCATTCATAATAAGTACCTGATTTCCAAAAATTGGAAGGGAGCATCGCCTCTTGCATCCTTTCAGACACGCTCCACTTCTTCCATCTCTCCCTAGAGTTTTGGCCTCGGCAGCATTTGTTGACAAAGAAAGCCTCAAAATCTGAAGCCCTCAAACATCAATGTGTATATATACTAAACAATGCTTCAGTCAGAACACCAAATCAGTATCTGACAAGTGATGGGTAGAAGAATTAGCTGCGACGAAACCACCTAACAGAGCCGGGTTCCACCATCTATACATTTTTGTTTGTTTTTATGTATATATATATAGCTATTTGTAATGCAAATGTAAAATAAAATAAAACAAGTTTTTTATACATTTAATATAAAAAATAGATTTTGTGTTATTATGATTTTAAATTAATAAATTTAAACAAAAAACTATATTAATAACTTTTCTTAAAACAGGATATATAGTTGAAACTTGAAACTAAGCTTTTGCTAAGAAAATGTATTATCAAATTTAAACAAAAAATAACATTTTTTAGTTTTTGTATAGACCTCCGAAATCTGAGGACTGTGCCACTTAACCAAAAGATTTTAGAGGATAAACCTAGGTTCACCCATAAAATGGAACTTTAAATTCACCGCATTCTCTAAAACCAATCAAAGTGACATGTAAATAATTAAATTCTTGGATTTGTTCGTTCTAGAGATTCTAATTCGAGAAGAACCTGGGTAAGAGAAGGTAATCTACTTTTCGCACTCGTGTCTGTTTTTTTTTATTTGTCTAAAATGGACTGTTAGATAATCTATCCATAGAAAGGTAGATTATCTAACAAAAAAACATGTAAATAATTAAATTCTTGGATTTGTCATTCTTTTTTTTTAAACTTTTAATCAGTCCATTCTACTCCATAATCCTGTTTTTAAATTACATGGTCAAAGTTCAGTACTTTCTCGACTTGTTATTATCTCTGCATCCACCCATTTCTTTCGGTAACATTTCCTTATTCTGTATTGTACAAATCCAATGTTTTGTTCAAATAATATGAACAAGTGCTAATCTTTTGCTTAATATTTTACTAGTGACATATATCTATTACAAAAATGAGATTTGAATAATTCCTTGCTTTTCTTTTCTCATTTTGCATGAGATATGATTTCTGGAAATAAAAACCTTTTAAGTTATTTACAAACAATAAAAAGGTGACTTATTTGACTTTTGTTTTTATAGGGAAAATCTATAAATGTGAAAAGAAAAAATATTTCCGTTTTGATGAAAAACAACAATATATGATCGAAACTTAAAAAGGCAATGTATTGAAGTTTAATGATTTTGCTCATTATTAAAGCCGTAATACCCACACTAAAATATATTTGTTGATTACACTATTTGATCAGATTTAAGTGAAATAAAAATATATGTGTGAGTAATAAATTATTGATTAATGATTACTTCTATTATAATAAACACATTAATTTTATTACAAAAACGAGATTTGAATAATTCTTTTTCTTTTGTTAGTTTGCATGAGATATGATTTATGGAAGTACATATCTTTTTAAGTTCTTTACAAACAATAGAAATGAGATTTTATTTGACTTTTGTTTTCATTTCATTGAAGGAAAATTTTATAAATGTAAAAAGAAAAAACATTTCCATTTCATTCTACAAAAAGATGGTAATGGTAAAATGGAAACAGGCACCAGGAGTAGTTTATAAAAGACCATAAGACATGACATAAACATGCATATTCCTATCTTCATCTCTTTAGACCAAACTAAAAGCGAGAAGGTAATCTACCTTTCTCACTCGTGTCTGTTTTTTTTTGTTTTCAGTTTCTTTCATTAGATTGTAATCTATATTAGCCAGAACACTGATTATAAATCATAATGCGAGATTTCCAGTAATCTCTTTAATGAGAGATGATCATTGGCCAACCAAATTATCTACAACTGGGTTTGTTTTTGATAAGTAGTGTATACTTCAATTTTATTGACCTACCATTTTGGTTTTCTGATCATCTGTCATATATGATTCATACAATTTATTTTTTGCATATGAAATATGTTTTATGGATTTCTATGCACTTTTGCTTTCTTTTGTACAGCTAGTGTCAATATTGTGTGGAATATATGAATCTTGAGATTTAGTCCTTAAGAAAAAGGTTTCGAATTTGATTTTTATGGCTAAGTGTTGTTTCCGGTAAATGTTGACATCATTTTAATAGGAGAAATGCCGAAGGAGAAACCAGTGCCAAGCAACAGGACCAGAGTGTCACCATACCCGCTTCGCTCTACAAGGACTCAAAAAGAACCTATCGAAGCACAAGCGCCAAGCCAATGGGAGGATGTACTGTGTGTGATCTGCCAAGAAGCGCCACACAATGCCATACTCCTGCGCTGCTCTTCATCCTCTACTGGATGCCGTGCTTACATGTGCGACACGAGTGTTCGTCACTCCAACTGTTTCAAGCAGTACCGCAAGAAAAACATGAATCGTGTAACCAAGGTCTTGAACTGTCCTTACTGTAGAGGAGAGGTTCATGAGGCGATGAAGGTGCAATCGGAAGGAAGGAGAGCTCTGAATGCTAAACCGAGATCTTGCGCTTTCGAGAACTGCAACTTATCGGGGACATACTCTCAACTTAAGAATCACTTGAAAGCTGACCACCCCCGTTCCACCCGACCCTTGGTTGACCAGGGGAGAGTGCGGGCATGGGAACAAATGCAAAGAGATACTGAGCACAATGATATCATGACTGCAGCTGGTCTCCCGACTGGCTTGGAGGTTTTCCATGAACAGCTTCCCGATGTTCCTCCCCGTCTAGTGATTTTTCTCTGGTCAATGGAGTGGTGCAAGGTATATTGCATCATCAGCTTCCCAATACACTTCCGTATAGTTTCGTGATCCGGGCTGAGTTCAATGGGGTGGTGAGGGACTATCTTTTGCGTTTCAATGGATTTGGCGCTGATTCGCCTGTCATGCGCAACACTACGGCCATGAACATAATTGGTAGATGGACTCCTGAAGGTTTTTAATTTTGTTTAGCTTCCTTTTACTAACCCAAAATTTTGAATATTGTTCAAAAATTTAATGTCTAGATTACCTTTTTCTTGGTATCTCAAAAGCATCCAAAATGTTCAAATTATCCTATCAATCTGTAGCTCATATAAGTGATTCTCCAATGCTTATTTATAAAATAAATATATTATAACAACTAATTAAAGTTTTCATTTTAATTTCAAATAATTCTTTAGTTTATATAATCTAGGTTAAATAATATTATGTTATTTTAATTATACATATGATTTTAGATATATATAATATATAGTCGGGTTGGTTATTATTTGGGTGTATTAAATTGTGTATATTTCTCCAAATTCAACAATAACTTTTTATTCTAAAGAGATGAACTTTTGATCATTAATTTTATTTTTATTTAGGTTGGTTTTATCTTTGATGGTAAAATTATGTATAACTTAATACCTATTTTTAAAATTAAATAGAAAAGAATTAAAACTGACTGATTTAAAATTACAAAAATGAAATAATATATTGAAATTTATTTTAAATATTATTAAACATAAGAATTAGATTTGTTTGAGTATTTTTTTATTATGTGTATATTGGATTGTACGAATATAAAAATTAAATTAAATTAAATTAAAACCAAAGTAAATATCAAGCAAAAATAAAGATTTTTTCAATATGGTAAAGTATATACTTTTAGATTATTAAAATTATTTAAAGCTATGCTATATTTTTTAATTATTTTATCAAAAATATGTTGATCGTAAAGAAGTCTTTTTAGTTTCTTTTTGTAATATATATTATCTTGCTTAAAATATTTGTTTTCAACTATATTTTATCATTTTTAAAATAAACACCAATTTTGGGATTTGTTTTTGAAAAATAATCTTATATTTGTTGAATATATTTAAAATAGTTTTAGATATTTTTATTTTTGTAGTCCTAATTTTATGAAAGTGTGATTTTTCAAAACATTATGAGAAATTGCCAAAATACCATTTTCATATTACCACTTTTCATGTTTACACTAACCACTTTTACCACTACTTTTAATAAAGGGTTTAGAATTGAAGGTTTAGGATTTAGGGTTTAGATTTAATGTTTTAGGGTTTAAGGTATATAGTTTAGGGTTTAGAGTTGAGGATTTAAGGTTTAGAGTTGAGGATTTAGGGTTTATAGTTTAGACTTTAGGGTTTAGAGTTTAGGATATTGAATTTAGGGTATATAGTTTAGGGTTTAGGGTTTAGAGTTGAAGATTTTGGGTTTAGAGTTTAGAATTGAAGGTTTCGTATTTAGAATTTGGGATTAGAATTTTGAAAAGCATATAAATACAAAGATATAAGAGTTTTTACCTTTTTAATAAATAAGGTATTTTTGAAAATATGTCTTTAGTGGTGGTAAAGATGAATAATGGTACCTTGAAAATGGTATTTTTGAAAATTCCTCAAACATTATAGAGATAATACAGCTGTTTCAACCCAAAAATAAAATTGTGCATACAGAAACATTTTAAAAGCTGATATATATATAAAATCAAATGTATAGAGAAATGGTTAAAGAGCAAAAAAGAGAAAGAATAATAAGATTATAGCATGTCTGAATTATTGGGTAAAAAGGTTGAAGGACGAGAAACGCCTGTCCAAGAAGATGAGATATATATTAGTGTGGAAAAGTTTTAAGTTCTAAAAAATTTAAGGACCATAGAATCGGGAGGATTGAACCCGACGTGAATCGAACACGCAACCTTCTGATCTGGAGTCAGACGCGCTACCATTGCGCCACGGATCCTTGGTGCTCTATAAAGCGTCTCCTAGTTAAATCTCCGCCATATTTAATTTGAATTTCCGACGAGATAAATTAGGGTTTATTGTTTGCGTCTCCTTCTCCCGGCGGCATTAGTCTGAATTAAATCGGCAGGTGCTTTCTGGTTGGAAGCGCATTGAGGTGAGGCTCCTCCTAGCTAAAGGTTTTGTATGTTTATTGGTTCAGCCATTGATTTTAGTATTACATCTGGGTTTTGGATTGGTGGTGCTGTTAGAAACAAGTATTGATTCTTTTTATGCCCTTAGGAAGAGTTATAAGATGGAGGAACTCGGCGAAATTTTAAAGAACAACAGGACGAAAGATATCTCTTGGCTTTGCTCTCTCTCAGAACCTGAGCTGGTAAAATATATATTTACTTATTTATTTTGAGTCCAGTCAACGATTGTTATTATTTACCAATCCATATTCGTGTTTTTTGCAGGATTTGCTCATCAGCTTAAAGAAGCTAGCCATTCATCGAGCTGAAACAACTTATCACGACGAACTAGCTGATCATTTTGATCTCAAGCTGCTCCGAGCTCTCGGTATGTCTTTGTATTTTGGCTTCTCTCAGATTCTGATAATCTAGTGGTAGTGGAGCAGCTTTCCATATTTTACAAGTTATACTGGGTACTCTTGCAGGGCTTGTGCTGATGGAATATGTAAGAAAAACGGATACTTGCCTTGTCCCAAGTGCTGGTCATCAACTGCAGGGTTTGGATCAATGCAATCTGTTGAAAACTCATGTCGATGATACAGCAATAGACATAGAGGAGATTGTGAGTGGAATCTGCAACATGAAAAAGAAAAAGAAGAAGAAGAGAAAACCCATCAGATTAAAAAATAAATCTCGCAAAAGGTTGGTTGGTTGGGGGATATATTCTGATCACAATCACTACTTGGGTCTACTTCTTCTTCTTCCTAGCTAAATTTTTTATGCCTTGCTTTGGTGTTTTGAAGGAGGCGTTACAAGTAGGCTGCTGTTCTTTGGTGGCGGGGAGGGAGGGTAGACTCTTGTTCAGTATAATGGAACATATGAAGGAAAACAATGAGGGATGTTTATCAGGCAGCGGGAGCACAAAAGATGAAGAAATGCAGTAAGCATGGTCGTGGACATGGTGGACGCAGGCAGGGGTGGCTTCGTTGAGCTTACCTTCCTTGAATAGTTGATATATAGGCAGCATAGTTAGGTTCTTTGGCCAAGCAAGAAGCTCAGTTTGTGCTGTCTGGTGGTAAAATTAGGAAACTTGTATTCTTCATAATGGTTTTGTTTGTTAATTTTATATCAAAGATGTCTTAGTATGAAGACGGACCCAAGTGTATCTTCATCATCGCTTTGTATTCATCATCGCTTTGTATTCATCAAATGTGAGGCGCAGGGATTTTTCTAAAAATTTAAAAAAGGTTGGGGGCCATAACATGATAAGTACCGAGTACAAGTCCTTAAAGTGCAAAAAGCAAAAGTATTTGTGATTAAAGGGTAACTGTGACGGGCTTACTTTACCAATGGGCCCGAGATCACTTTCTCTCTCACTCAACAGATTCATCAATCACTCGCAAAAGCTTCTTCGATTTCCCTCGTATCGTATGACTCTGGTGGAAATCAAAAATTTTTATGGAGTCGTTGCTTCGAGTTGATCGGACAGGGTTAGAAACCCTAACAGCGGGGGAGATGTGCAGTCGCAGAGTTTGGTCACACTCAGTGACCGTCACTGAACTCGATCTGGTAATTCCCCACCAAACCAACAACCGTATCTATCCTTATCTTTCATAACATGTTTCTTGTTGATAGGTGAGAGGTGTGTTACAAGGTATGCAAGGTCTGTGTAGCCCCTTCATTTTCTGGGACCAAACTGCACAGAGTTTCGTCGCCGAGATTAGAGCCTCTCATTTGTCTCCCACAAGCCTCCATTCCCTTCTCTCTCCTTTTTTGTATGCGGCAACATGTTTGAAGCTCGTAGAGTCTATCCTCGCTGGGATTAGTAGTAATAACTCTCCTCCTCCTCCTACCTTAATGGCGTTTTCTAACTCTGTCTCTGCCTGGCTCCAGGCAAGCCATCCATCCCACACCCTTCTTTTTACTTTTTCTTCTCAATTTTGCTGAGACTGATGATATACAAAAGTGGCGTTAGAACAGAAACTCAGAGACATTTCTTTGAACGAGGAAGTGAAGATCAACGATTCTACTCTTACTCTCACTCCAACTCTCTTGGGATTGACTAGCTCTTTATCTAGGTCTTTGCCCTCCTTATATACTATTTGCTCAGTCCTCTAAGAGAGAGAACTCCGTTTTTGATAAATACTTTCTTTTTCTGCTCCATTTGGTAGTCTGTGTTCAGGTGCTGAATACCTTTTACAAGTCGTACGAGGTGCTATCCCTCATGCGTATTTTGATTCAACTTATACTATTTCCACTGCTGAAGTTGCTGTCCACCTTCTTGATTTCCTTTACAAGAAGCTGGACCAAGTATGCCTTGTCCAAGGTGGTGAGGTTTGTTGCCCTTTCTCTCTCTCTTTCTTTTTTTTTAGTCTCTTCCCAAGCTGGTGGTATATTGATAATATCTGGACCAGGTGGAAGGATTTCACATGCTGCTCCAAATCTTTGCTGGAACTTTATTGCCTTATATAGAGGCTTTGGATTCATGGTTGTTTGATGGAACTCTTGATGATCCTTTCGGAGAGGTACGTCTTCTTCCTATTTTATTTATCTTCTGTGGCTGTTCCTTTTAGCAGCTTAACATCAGTGACTTCTTTACAAGGTTACCTAACTGAAAGTTAAACGATGATAAATCTTTTCTTGTGATAAATATTCACTTTTGCTTTTCGCAGTTGTTTTTTACAGCCAATCAATCGGTGTCCGTTAACGATGCAGAGTTTTGGGAGAAAAGTTACACGTTGATGAGGGTGCCGGGCCCCAAGTCAAGTGTATCTTCTCTAAATGAAAAGAAGGGACTGACTGGAACTGACTCTAGTTCAGTTTCTGACAAAGACAAAGAGCTGAGTAACCGGGTGCTATGCCCATTATTCTTAAAAGACATCTCTAAATCCATTGTTTCTGCTGGCAAGTCATTGCAGCTCATGCATCATATTCCTTCCACCTCTTCAGAGATTCAGTGCCATGGGAATTCTATACTACTGGCGAAAAACAGCAACATTAGGAGCACTGCAGACTTATCCTTGTCTGAAATCTTTTGTCTAACACTTGCTGGCCTTATAGGCCATGGTGATCACGTCTCTAGATATCTGTGGAAAGATGAGGCGGATGAGTGGGAGATTTCTCCAGCTTTAGCATCATATATAAGTGGAGAGCTGGAGAGTGGCATGGTTGACAAAGATCTCCCAGCTCTCACGTGCTCAGAGCGAATGTGGTATAAGTTGTTGGTCGGTGCAGTGCAAGAGAAAAGATCTATGGAGGCCAAATCAGAACAGCAGAGTGCATGTTATGTTACTGGTGTGAAGGACGGAAAAGATAGTCTAACTGTCAAAAAAGCGTTGCAGGGTTTATTTTGTCATGAAAACCCTGTTGTTTCAGTATCTAAAATGGATCTTGAGAGGAATAAAAATGCTTGGGATGCCTTGAACTTGTCACACAACTACTGTCTACCCTCTCTAAATGATGAGAGTTTGTTGAGTGCTGTTTTTGAGGGATGCGGCGTGGCAGATGCTGGATTGGGCGGCACAAACTACAAATTTGGATTCCAATTTGGTAGTTCTGAATATCTTTCTTCTCAGGATGACACAGGAGTTCTAGAAACGTTGTTTCCTTTCCCCACTTTGCTTCCGTCATTCCAGGTACTTTGATAGTAATGATATTAATCATTCTATGTCCACTCCTTCACTTTTAAACCACGTGCAATAGTTTCTGATAGCTGACTTTGGAATCTTTGTTATTAACAAAAGGCGAAGCTCCATATGTCAGAGTTCCTACCTTTCCAAAAGAATAGTACACTTCTTTCAAGAGTTCTCAGCTGGATGCTGAAGGCAGAGCCAAGGGATGCTCCGCTTCCTGTTGTGATAATGCAAGAATGCTTCACGATCTACATCAGGAGGCAGGTACGGTGCTGTAATACTTTGAATTGCCGTTTGTTTCTACGTGTGAACTTATGAAAGTTTTGCGTGTTGTAGGTGGACTACATTGGCAAAATGATTTTGTCAAAACTAATGAATGATTGGAAATTGATGCACGAACTTTCGGTGTTGCGTGCCATTTACTTGTTAGGTTCAGGTACGTTTTATGTGCTTCAGCATCTTTGTCCTCAGGGTCGTATCTGGCATCTTAATAAAACCGTAATATTTTCAGGGGACCTTCTGCAGCATTTTCTGACTGTCATATTCAACAAGCTGGGCAAGGGAGAGTTAACAAATGATGATTTTGAGTTGAACATAATCCTTCAGGTAACCAAGTTTGATTACGTTCTTTCTAGTGAAATTTCTTTATAGTAATCACTTCTAAAGAAGACTCTGCTTGTTAATTGTTAGCGTACTTATTCCCGTTCTATTGCTGGATATCGTGTTCACACAAACAAAGTTGAGTCCAAATTGTAATGGTTATCTACAGGAATCAATTAGAAATTCAGCTGATGCCATGCTGTTGAATAGTCCTGATTCATTGGTGGTATCCATTTCCAGAGATAGTTATTTAGACAAAGACAAAGATGACGTAGTACCTGTTTCTTCAACTCGTAAAAGCCGCGTTAATAACTTTGGGATAGACTGCCTCGAGTCTCTCAAATTCACTTATAAGGTACAGAGAAAGGCATTCACTCGTCCAACCAGTTGCAGCAATATTAACATTTGTGTACTTAAAGATCTATACTATTTTTTAAGGTGCCATGGCCGCTTGAGCTTATTGCCAATAGTGAGGCCATTAAAAAGTATAACCAGGTAACCCTTTCTTATCCATCTCTTTTTTTTTTGGGGTAGCAGCTTGTTGTTCTTATGTGTTAATTTTTTAAATGAAAATAGGTGATGGGATTTTTGCTGAAGGTCAAACGAGCAAAATATGTGCTTGATAAAGCACGAAGGTGGATGTGGAAGGTTTTTGATATCTCTTGAATTCATTTCTTTCTTTTTAGATTCTTTCATGTGACATTTAAATCCAGTTTCAAAGAGGCTAATCAGTCTTGATCAATATATAAAGAGTATTGATAATAACGTGGTTTAGTTTGATATTCTTAGTGACTTGGTGTGTTTGTTTATTATAGGGTAAAGGCTCTGCAACAAAAATCCGCAAGCACCACTGGTTACTGGAACAAAAGCTCCTCAATTTTGTGGATGCTTTTCATCAATACGTAATGGACAGGGTATTGTCTGATATTATATGATTGGTTATAATTACAATTATCATTTTTCGTTGTTTAAGTATGTGCAAGAGTTGTGGGCAAAATAGAGAGTGGATCTTGTAAACAGGTATATCACACGGCATGGCGCGAACTGTGCGAAGCAATGGTAAAAGCAGGGTCTCTGGACGAGGTCATATATGTACATGAGACCTACTTGTTATCGATTCAGAGGCAATGCTTTGTGGTTCAAGAAAAGCTGGTAAGTGGACCATTACATGATATTTCTTCAGTTGCAATAAGATTTTTATACATATGAATTCGTGGCGGTATAAAACCAAGTGTTTGGTGGTTGGTTGGTGTATAGTGGGCAATCATTGCAAGTCGGATCAACATGATTCTGGGATTAGCTCTAGAGTTCTACTCGATACAACAGACACTAAGCAGCGGTGGAGCAGTTTCAGCAGCGATCAAGGCTAGATGCGAAATGGAAATAGACCGCATTGAGAAACAATTTGAAGACTGCATAGCTTTCCTCCTTAGAGTAAGGGCCCCATCTTTATTCTGTAATTGGAGCAATCTTAGTTGATAAAGGTGGTTGGTTATTTATTGGGGGGGAAATTGAACTTGCAGGTACTGTCTTCGAAGCTGAATGTGGGACACTTTCCTCATTTGGCTGATTTAGTAACCAGGATCAATTACAATTATCACTACATGTCCGACACTGGAAGCTTGATGACTGTTTCTGGAGCAGAGACCAGCTCATCCAGAACCTGAATGAGCTGTGGTCTCAGGCTTTTCTTGAGTTCTTTCATAGTAGTAGCTTTCAAAGTTTTAAAATAGATATGATTGTAAGATGTGGGTGGATGCATTATTAGCTCAAAGACAATTTCCAGTTTGTATATGTTTTATGTGCTTGTGATGTTTGAAACTCGAAATGGTATGTAAAAGGTGTTGAGGCAAAAGAAAAGAAGAAAAGTTATAATGGAATTTTCCTTTAATTTTTATAAATGAAATTGTCTGATTTAAATAAAACTACGAAAGGTTAGTGGTTGCTTGCGCCAGCGCCGGTCCGATTTGTTTCTTTTGCTTAATATTTTGTAGATCTGATATTTTTTTCGTTAGTGTTATGCTTTTTTAGTTCTTGTGTGGTTTGGGATGTGGCTTGTCTTCCTTTGAAGGTTAGTGGTGGGTGAAGTGCTTTCTCAACGGGTTAGGATATGGGGAGGCTATATGTTCCGGACTTGGTGTCTTTGTACCGCTCCTCCTTCTTGGTCGTAGCTTTTGGATCAGGTGTGCTCCTACTTCTCCTCGTTCTCGTGAGCTATTGGTAATCTGTGTTTGTCAAAGTCTCTTTTGTTGGGTTCGTCTCTTGGATGATAATACCGTCAGCAAAACACTTAATCCTAAATCATCTACTTGCTTCTTCTCTAATATTACATTTTTCCTTCCACAATTATTTTTGGTACAAAAGAAACGTGGTTTTGTCGGGACAGGTTAAATGCAATCCGGAGAGTTTTACAAAGATTCAGTACTTCTTCACTGACAAAATAAATAGATGACTTTCAAAATCCATACAGAGAACATTACATTATAACTCTGGTCATGATGAATACACAGCTGCTAATTTGAGACCTCAAAATCAACCCCCAACTTCTTTCCTTTTGGGGCAGACAAAAAAAACAAACCACTAATCGATTGTGATCTAAGAAGACAACAAGAAGTGATCACTCTAGTCACTAAGTACAAGTCTGCTTATGAATGGGGTCATGGCTGCAAGAAGCGCCTTTGGACACTCCTCATGCGGCAGATGACCACATCCTGAGATTGCTACTAGCCTCTGTTTGTTCAACAATAATAACGTTACTCCCCTGAGACTGAAATTTATTTCTTAAAAACTAGAAGATGTACGGAGTGGAGGGACTTACAGAGTTGAAGAGTTTTGAAGCCATCACTTGGGAGGACTTGAGGGGAACAAGTGCGTCCTCTGCTCCAGCAACGACTAATACTGGTAAGTTTTCCACTGCCTTGAGAAGCGACTGTGCATTTTGAGTCGAAAGCACCATCTCGGATGAGAGTCTACCTATCTCGTGAAGTGCCTCGTCCCAGCCTTCGACATGGAGCGGTGCCTTGTATAGCTTTAAGACATCTGTTGTCATCTTGGCAGGATCATACCAAGCTCGTCGGTTCACCACCTGAGCTATCTCAGTTCGGAGTAGCGGGCGAACAAGGTGTTTCTTTCCTAGTGATGTGTGCAGAAGTATTCTTGCAAAAGCTGGGACTACTTCCCTCGTCAAGCTTACATTAAGCAAAACCACTCCTTTCACTTTGATGTTGGTCGATGCTGCTACCAATCTTTGTGCAGCCTTGAGAGCAATCAAACCTCCATCATCATGGCCAACCAAGACTACCGAAGCAAATCCCATTTCACGGCAAAAAGCAACAAGCATGTCAACCTGCAATGCAAACATCCCCAAGAACAGATAAGATCATTTACAAAAGCAGCTTCCCATGAGTATTATTATTAGTCTCCACCAAAAAATTACCTGATTTTCCAGAGTGTAAGGGTTTGGCAAATCTCTTTCCTCCAAATCCTTTAGATGAGGCCTAGCGGTTAATCCCCATCCAGGCCTATCAAAAGCAGTGACAAGACAGCCAAGCTGATGGGCGAGAGAAGGCATCACATTCCTCCAAGAGAAGACCCCACCTCCAAATCCATGAACCAGCACTACACCAAATTGACCGCTTCCATCTGAGGGATCTTGCTGCTGCTCCCCGCAACTGGATGAATTCATGTCATCTGCTTCTTCCTGAGTGTCTTTGAAAAGAAGAGGAGAAGTGGGAGAAGAACCCTCAAGGAGAGGATCATGCAAGGAAGAAGAAGAAGAATTGTTGAAGAGGCTGCTGCAGCTTTTATGGTGATGATGATTGAGCTTGTTTCTCGTAACCATGGTCAATAACTTCCTGTCAAGCTTCAACCTTCCAGCCATCGATTCAGGGACATTGAGCATAGAATTAGGTTCAGGAGGAGGAGAGGCAGGTGTGGAAATCTTGTAATGAAGAGAGAGACCTGTGACAGTAAGGAACAAGCTGTCAAGATCAGCAAGCACTCTCACGGGAAGCTCTCCAGCATCATGTTGGGATGTTGAGGAAGAAGGAAGAAGCTTTCGTCTGACCTCGCCGTCAGTCTTGGAGACCTTGCGTACCAGAGGAATAGGAGAACGTGGGAGTTTCTGGTAACTGGAGAAGACACCTTTACATGAAAGAAGCTGCAAAAACAAAACGAAACAAGACAAGAGAGTCAAATAATAATAATAATGAGATGTTTATAGTTAAAAGCAGAGAGAGAGATGAATAGTACAGCTTCAGGGTCGACTCTGGAGTGAAACAAGAGTTTCCTCCTAGCTCTGCAGCTGGTTCTGTAAGCAACAACGGTATGACCAAGAGCGAAAACGACAGAAGAGAGGAACAAAACGGGCATTCCCCAAGACTTTTTGAGATGGAGACGTTGCCTTGAGGGAGAGATGGATGATGCGGACTCATCAGTAGGGTTAAGCTGAGAATTAGCAGTGAAAATACAAGCTTTAACAGAGAGAAGAAGAACGGAGAGAAGAGAAGACAAGGAGACAGTTCCGAGGTAAGGTCCGTGAGAGAGGGCAGGGGCATCGGAGAGGGAATAGACGGAGATGAGGAGGAAAGATCTGAGGAGGGAGAGGAGAGGAATGTCGGTGAGAGAGGATTTGAAGGAGTAACGGGAGAGGTGGTGATGGAAGGAGTAGCAGGTCAAACAAGTGAAGCTTGATAGCAAAAAGGTTGGAACCAAGACATCGCCGATGGCAACGAGGACAGGCAAGGAGGAGACTAAGAGGGAGACCAACATGGCCACCATGAAAAAAACCGTCTTTACGCATCTCCCCAACTTCTCTACCATTTTCCCCATTCTATTCTATTCTATTCTATTCTTCCCCCCCACCCCCCAACAAATCAAATCAAATCAAATCAAAAGAGATCCCTTTTGATTGATCTATGTTGGTGGTGTTGAAGCGAGAAGAAACCAGAAATCCACCAAGCTCGGAGGATTTTTTGATGATGATGACGACTTGTTGTTCATCTGCCGGCGGCAAGAAATGAAGCTTGATGGATGGATTGGGGAGAGACACCAAAAAGCAATATCTAATCCCCTTGAAAACAAAAAAAAAAAGAAGGGGGAATCAAAAAGCCATTGCTACTACGATTCTGAAACAAAGGATCAAAGCTTTTAAACAAGAATTTCAGAATCGTAGCGGAACGGCGAAACCCAGAGAGAGAGAGAGAGAAATGGAGATTAGAAAAAAGGGAGAAACACACTTCCTTTTTTGTTTGTAGACAGAGGAAAAACAAAACAAAACCTCCCCCTTTTTTCTCCTCCTATTTTCTCACCACCCTTTTTTTTTATATAAGAGCTTTTATTTAGTAAGATATTCACTTTATCGCTCATTTTTCCATTCATATGAGAAAAAATGCCAATTTAAGATTTTATTCCACATCATTTAAGTAACGCCTATCCCCCACAATTGCTATTTTCCATTGTTTCATCCGCTTACCAAAAAACTGTATGAATCATCAAAGTGTTATGTGTCTCTAACATATGATATGAGATATCAATAATACCCTTTAGCTCATCAGAATCATCCATCATTCCACACTTCTTCTATTCTATGCCACATAATATCTTCATTCTCAAATCTCAAACCTAATCGCCAACACAGAACTTGCCTTGCTTCCTTTTTCAATTAATTTATCTTTTCTAATTATTCTTTTTTTTTCTCACTGATTTCTATTTTTTGTTTTTTGTCACAACACTGATTTCTAATTATTCACAAGTGTTAGTATATTAAACAACAATTATATGTGGTGACTGTTATACCCCTATAGAGGAAGTACTGTCACAGTAGTTGGCTTCACAAGACAACAGATAACGGGAGAATCGAGGCTGTTTTTTCTTTTTCTCTTTTTTTTTTTTGATTTTGGTGACCGTTAACTTTCAAACTTGGATTTCGTGTAGTTTCTGAAGATTCTTGTCGGGGACCATTTTATTGTCACAACACTCCCTACATTTCCCACTCTTTCTCTCAATCAGTGTATGTGTGTCTACCTTATAACATAAAAACAGCGTGGACAATCCTCACTAAATATATCATACTTTGCTTGTAAGTTGTAACCTTTTGATGACAAAAAGAAAAAATATATCATACGTATATGCAAATTAAATGTCAGCAAACTATCTGGTTGTAACTAGAAATTCGTGTAACCAAAATGCATCGATAAATCACTTAATGGAAGGCACATAGGTTCTTTTTAACAGTATGTCTCTTCTGATTTACTTCTTGAATATACTTTCATATTAATATTTTTTGTTCAATATATCAACTTTTTACTTTGAAAAGTAAAGGATGTGCGTCTTTTCAATTAGTCTTTAGGTCATATGCTACATATGAAAAAATAAAGAATCATAATGTTCTAAGAATAAAATAGAAATCATTAGAAAACATCCTCTAGTTTGCTTCACTACAAGCAAAAAAAGAGTAATCTGCAGTCCAAAAATAACGCAAAAAAAAGAAGGTGAAAATGGCTGGGACTACAAGAAGATTTGTTCCAAAAACTACAAGAAGATTTCAAGGACATGAGCCTAGTTTACATTATTAAGAGCAAAATGATAGGGCAGATTCATTAGCCAGAGAGGCAAAGGTAAAAAGATTTATTTTCTTCTATATAGATCAGACACAAACAAACAAAGATAGTCTTAAGAGAATCGGCTTGTTTGAACAAAATTTGGTCATATATAGATGGTAGCTTTAAAAAAAGTGAAAATGGCCAGACATCAAAATGACGTTGATGCTTTTTTTCGATTTTCTATTTGTGAGATCAATGCTTATAAGACCGATCACGGCCAGGGCTAGTTAGTGAATTTAAATAGTTTTCAAAAGACAATATAAGATGCACAAATGTTGAAAAAGGTAGGCAACGCCTAGCAGCAGCAGAGGAAACATCACGTGCATGGGGTCCCTAAACCCAAAATCCAGTAGTTTTCTTTCTTTCTTTGCTTTTTGCTCTCATATAGTTCTGATGAACTTTCACACTTTTGAGCAGCTCACGTGGGCCATACTTGCTGCAGCATCTAAAGCTGCCCGAGGTACAAATCCTTCCCCCACCATTTTAACTCACTTTCATGCATCCCCTCTCCCACCAATTTCACCGTTTTATCTGGTTTTCTTTTAACCAGTCTATAACAAATAATTGAACTAGATCTCCCTCTCTCTATCTCTTTTTGGCTAAAGGTTAACTATATCCCATTTAGACTACATTTATTTATTTATTTTTCGTTTCTATCTGCAATAGGATCCGAGGCAGAGGATTCTGTCAACTCGTGTTTTCTTAATACTATTGAATGAATTTGGATTCTTAATCTATTGAATTCCCATGCCAAAAGAAAATTTAATTAATACATGTTAGTTTCTTGGAAGCTGGAAAACTAATTTTAACAGTTATCAGTGTGTACCCATGACTTAATTTGGGTTGAAATAATAAACGACCAACTTGTTTTATGATTTGTCAGTTAACCACACATGTCGTGTCGGGTATATAAGTGCGCTGTTTGACATACTGAGTGTCTAAAGCTTATTTGATAGTAATGGACTAATATAATACTAGCCTAGCCTTTAACTAACTCACCAGTTTTCGTTAGTTAAATGTTTTTATATCCTCTTCTCCTGCAGTACTCTCTCGCAACAACCCACTTACGATTACCCTTTCTTTCAAAACATTTGAGTTCTAATCTTCGTGTATATTAACTGAGAAATCACTTAACTGATTTTTATTTATGTGTCGACAGCTGAAATTTCAAAAAATGTTATAATTTGATTGGTCGATATTTTTTATTAATTATTTATTTTATTTAGATCTAAAAATAAAAGGAAATTCTGGAACTCATTAATTCAAGTTACCATATAATACATGTAATATTACAAATAATAGTTTCTGGTAACTAATTGTAGAATTATAGAAAGAATATATAATATGTCATCAATTTGATTATTTTATCAATTTTTATTTATAATTATATAAAATACTAATATGATTTTTACAAAAATAAATATAATGGTTGTGTACTTTTATACAAAGAATTATATTTCTATGTAATGCATTATTATTAAAACTTTTTATGTTTTTAAATTCTGCACATGGTTTATAAATTGTTTATAGATATTTTGAAATTATTTAAGATCATTTTTCATTCTAGCTTACAAAGTCATTTTATTAGAGTTCACATATCATTTATAAGACTTTTATTTAATCGTTATAAAGGTTTATAAATTCATTTATAATATTTATAAAATGTTATAAAATCATTTGTAAATTATTTTTAATCTATTTAGTATTGTATAAATGTGTAGATATGATAATTATATAGTACTGTTAAAACTAGTTTTATTGTAAATTCAATTATTGTAATTTACATAGAAATGGTTTTCTAAATTCATTG
>NC_079512.1:417113-422424 GCF_000801105.2 Raphanus sativus | reverse complement strand
GATTTTATAATGCTAATTCCACTAATCTAGGCAATATATTTAATTTTAGTAAACTTAATATTAAAAATTAGAATGATTGCTATATACCATGAAAGATAGTTTAGAATAAATTAATTCAAATGTAGAATGTGGTTTGAAATTTTCAACCTAAAGTGAAGAGTATAAACTTCATTATATAGAGCATTTACCGAAAATTCATTATTTTAGAAGGGGTTAACCAACGGATTTTGGAAAAATTTCCAAAAAATATAAAAATCTTGTTTTAGTGTATAGTTTCATCGAGCACTAACATAAGATGATGGTAAAAGAGTTTAGAACCTATGTTGTCTCCGTTTCTCTAGATAATGAAGATTTTATAATGCTAATTCCACTAATCTAAGCAGTATATGAAATTTTAGTAAACTAAATATTAAAAAAGCTAGAATGATTCCTATATACCATGAAAGATAGTTTAGAATACTTTAATTCAAATGTAGAATGTGGCTTAAAATTTTTAAACAAAAGTAAAGAGTATAAATTTCAGTATATAAAGCATTTACCGAAAACTCATTATTTTAAAAGGGGTTAACCCACGGATTTCGGAAAATTTTCAAAAAATATGAAAATCTTGTTTTAGTGTATAGTTTCATCGAGCACTAACATAAGATGATGGTAAAAGAGTTTAGAACCTTTGTAGTCTCCGTTTCTCTAGATAATGAAGATTTTATAATGCTAATTCCACTAATCTAGGCAGTATATAAAATTCTAGTAACCTAAATATTAAAAATTAGAATGATACCTATATACCATAAAATATAGTATATAATACATTAATTCAAATGTAGAATGTGGTATGAAATTTATAAACAAAAGTAAAGAGTATAAACTTCAGTATATAGAGCATTTACCGAAAACCATTTTTTTAGAAGGGGTTAACCCACGGATTTTGGAAAAAAATTGAAAAATATGAAAATCTGGTTTTAGTGTATAGTTTCATCGAGCACTACATAAGATGATGGTCAAAAAGTTTAGAACCTTTGTTGTCTGAGTTTCTCTAATTCCATTGATCTAGGCAGTATATGAAATTTTACTAAACTAAATATTAAAAAATTAGAATGATTCCTATATAACTTGAAAGATAGTTTAGAATATATTAATTCAAATGTCGAATGTGGTTTGAAATTTTTAAACAAAAGTGAAGAGTATAAACTTCAGTATATAGAGGATTTACCGAAAACTCATTATTTTAAAAGGGGTTAACCCATAAATTTTGGAAAATTTTCAAAAATTTGAAAATCTGGTTTTATTGTATGGTTTCATCGAGCAGTAACATAAGATGATGGTCAAAGAGTTTAGAACCTCTATTGTCTCTGTTTCTCTAGAAAATAAAGATTTTATAATGGTAATTCCACTAATATAGGCAGCATATGAAATTTTACCAAACTAAATATTAAAAATTAGAATGATTCATGTATACCATGAAAGATAGTTTAGAATACATTAATTCAAATGAAGAATGTTGTTTGAAATTTTGAAACAAAATTAAAGATTATAAACTTCAGTATATTGAGCATTTACCGAAAACTCATTATTTTAGAAGGGGTTAACCCACAGATTTTGGAAAATTTTCAAAAATATGAAAATCTGGTTTTAATGTATAGTTTCTTCGAGCACTAACATAAGATGGTGGTCAAAGAGTTTAGAACCTCTGTTGCCTCCGTTTCTCTAGATGATGAAGATTTTATAATGCTAATTCCACTAATATAGGCAGTATATGAAATTTTACTAAACTAAATATTAACAAACTAGAATGATATCTATATACCATGAAAGATAGTTTAGAATTCGTTTATTCAAATGTCGAATGTGGATTGAAATTTTTAAACAAAAGTGTGGAGTATAAATTTCAGTATATAGAGTATAAATTTCAGTATATAACCCACGGATTTAGGAAAAAATTCAAAAATATGAAAATCTGGTTTTAGTGTATAGTTTCATCGAGCATTGACTTAAGATGATGGTCAAATAGTTTAGAACCTGTGTAGTCTTCGTTTCTCCAGATAATGAAGATTTTATAATACTAATTCCATTGATCAAGGCAATATATGAAATTTTAGTAAACTCAATATTAAAAAATTAGAATGATTCTTATATATCTTGGAAGATAGTTTAGAATACATTAATTCAAATGTCGAATGTGGTTTGAAATTTGTAAACAAAAGTGAAGAGTATAAACTTCAGTATATAGCGGATTTACCGAAAACTCATTATTTTAGAAGGGACCCACCGATTTTGGAAATATTTCAAAAATATGAAAATCTGGTTTAATGTAGAGTTTTATTGAGCTCTAACATAAGATGATGGTCAAAGAGTTTAGAATCTCTGTTGTCTCCGTTTCTCTAGATAATGAAGATTTTTTAATGATAATTCCACTAATCTAAGCAGTATATGAAATTTTATTAAACTAAATATTAAAAAATTAGAATGATTCCTATATACCATGAAAGATAGTTTACAACACATTAATTTAAATGTAGAATGTGGTTTAAAATTTTTAAACTAAAGTGAAGAGTATAAACTTTAGTATATAGAGGATTTACCGAAAACTCAATATTTTTGAAGGGGTTAACCAACGGATTTTGAAAAAAAATCAAAAATATGAGAATCTGGTTTTAGTGTATATTTTCATCGAGCACTGACATAAGATGATGATCAAAGAGTTTAGAACCTCTGTTACCTCCGTTTCTCTAGATAATGAAGATTTTATAATGCTAATTTCATTGATCTAGGCAGTATTTGAAATTTTACTAAACTAAATATTAAAAAATTAGAATGATTCCTATATAACATGAAAGATAGTTCAGAATAGATTAATTCAAATGTCGAATGTGGTTTGAAATTTTTAAACTAAAGTGAAGAGTATAAACTTCAGTATATAGACCGTTTACCGAAAACTCTATATTTTTGAAGGGGTTAACCCATGGAATTTGAAAAAAAAATCAAAAATATGAAAATCAGAGTGTATAGTTTTATCGAGAACTGACATAAGATGATGGTCAAAGAGTTTAAAACCTTTGTAGTCTCCGTTTCTCTAGATAATGAAGATTTTATAATGCCAATTTCATTGATCTAGGTAGTATATGAAATTTTACTAAACTAAATATTAAAAAATTAGAATGATTCTTATATAACTTGAAAGATAGTTTAGAATATATTAATTCAAATGTCGAATGTGGTTTGAAAATTTTAAACAAAAGTGAAGAGTATAAACTTCAGTATATAGAGGATTTACCGAAAACTCATTATTTTAGAAGGGGTTAACCCACGCATTTTGGAAAATTTTCAAAAATTTGAAAATCGGTTTTATTGTATGGTTTCATCGAGCAGTAACATAAGATGATGGTTAAAGAGTTTAGAACCTATGTTGTCTCTGTTTCTCTAGAAAATAAAGATTTTATAATGGTAATTCCACTAATATAGGCAGCATATGAAATTTTACCAAACTAAATATTAAAAATTAGAATGATTCATGTATTGTATACCATGAAAGTTAGTTTAGAATACATTAATTCAAATGAAGATTGTGGTTTGAAATTTTTAAACAAAATTAAAGAGTATAAACTTCAGTATATTGAGCATTTACCGAAAACTCATTATTTTAGAAGGGGTTAACCCACGGATTTTGGAAAAATTTCAAAAATATGAAAATCTGGTTTTAGTGTATAGTTTCATCGAGCACTAACATAAGATGATGGTCAAAAATTTTAGAACCTCTGTTGTCTCCGTTTCTCTAGACATATATAAGAATGTATAAAGTGACTAGAAAATTTTAAACAACACTAATGAGTATAAGCTTAAAATATAGAGCATTTAACCTAAAACTCAATATTTCCGTAGGGGTTAACCCACATATTTTGAGAAAAAAATCAAAAATATGAAAATATTGTTTTAATGCATATTTTCATCATAAACTAACATAGGATAGATGTCAATGAGGTTTGGAACCTTTGTTGTTTTCGTTTCTCTAAAGAATAGAGATTTTGTAGTGGTTAATCCACTAATTTAATCAGTATATTAAGTTTATTAAAATAGTTTTTAAGAAATTAAAACGATGCCCATGTACCATGGAAGAAAG
This sequence comes from Raphanus sativus, assembly GCF_000801105.2. Classification (NCBI taxonomy): domain Eukaryota; kingdom Viridiplantae; phylum Streptophyta; class Magnoliopsida; order Brassicales; family Brassicaceae; genus Raphanus; species Raphanus sativus. Next base: position 418,310 of record NC_079512.1, on the reverse strand, counting down.
TTTATAATAGATTATTACAAATTTATAATACAATTAGAAAATTTTAAACAACTTTAATGAGTATAAACTTTAGTATATAGAGAAATTAACAAAAATTCAATATTTTCGTAGGGGTTAGTTAATCCACATATTTTGAGAAAAAAACAAAAATACGAAATTATTGTTTTAATGCATATTTTCATCATAAACTAACATAGGATAGATGTCAAGGAGGTTTGGAACCTTTGTTTTTTTTTGTTTCTCTAAAGAATAGAGATTTCATAGTGGTTAGTCTTCTAGTTTAAGCAACATATAAATTTTTATTAAAATAATTGTTAAAAGATAAAAAAATATGCCCATGTACCATGGAAGAAAGTTTACAGTAGATTAATACAAATTTATAATGCAGTTAGAAAAATTTAAACAACTTTAAGGAGTATAAACTTTAGTATATAGAGAAATTAACAACAAAAAATATATTTTCGTAAGGGTTAAACCCACAAATTTTGAAAAAAAAATCAATATATAAGAAAATCTTGTTTAAATTCATAGTTGCATCCCTTATTGAAACAGGATGATTGTCAAAGAGGTATGGAACCTTTGTTGTTTACGTTTCTCTCAAGAATAAAAATTTCATAGTGGTAAGTCTAATGATTTAGGTAACATATGAAGTTTTACTAACTTAATTGTTAAAAAATTAGAACGATACCGATGTACCATGAAAGAGAATTTATCATATACACTGATAAGAATGTATAAAGTGTATAGAAATTTTTAAACAACACTAATGAGTACAAACTTAAAAATATAGGGCATTTAACCAAAAACTCTATATTTTTGTAGGGGTAACCCACATATTTTGAGAAAAAAAAAATATGACAATATTGTTTTAATGCATATTTGTATCATAAAGTAATATAGGATAATGGTCAAGGAGGTTTGGAACCTTTGTTTTTTTCGTTTCTCTGAAGAATAGAGATTTCATAGTGGTTAATCCACTAATTTAAGTAGTATATTAAGTTTTATTAAAACAACTGTTAAGAAATTAAAACGATGACCATGTACCATGAAAGATAATTTATGAAACAATAATAAAAATTTAGAATGTGGTTAGAATTTTTTTTAAATTACTATACAATTATAAATAACTAATAAAATATTTATAAATTATATATTTTATGAATTATTTTCAGAAATTTAAAAATCCTTATAAATAGA
>NC_079512.1:415462-417013 GCF_000801105.2 Raphanus sativus | reverse complement strand
CATTTACCGAAAACTCATTATTTTAGAAGGGGTTAACCCACGGATTTTGGAAAAATTTCAAAAATATCAAAATCTGATTTTAGTGTATAGTTTCATCGAGCACTAACATAAGATGATGATCAAAGAGTTTAGAAACTTTGTAGTCTCTGTTTCTCTAGATAATAAAGATTTTATAATGCTAATCCCAGTAATTTAGGTAGTATATAAAATTCTAGTAAACTAAATATTAAAAAATTAGAATGATTCCTATATACCATGAAAGATAGTTTATAATACATTAAGTCAAATTTAAAATGTGGTATGAAATTTTTAAACTATTGCGAATAGTATAAATTTCAGTATTTAGCATTTACCCAAAACTCGTTAGTTTAGAAAGGGTTGGTTAACCCACGGATTTTGGAAAAATTTCAAAAATATGAAAATCTTGTTTTAGTCCATATTTTCATCGAGCACTAACATAAGATGATGGTCAAAGAGTTTAGAACCTTTGTAGTCTCCGTTTTTCCAGATAATGAAGATTTTATAATGCTAATTCCACTAATCTAGCCAGTATATAAAATTCTAGTAAACTAAATGTTAAAAAATTAGGATGATTTCTATATAACATGAAAGATAGTTTACAATACATTAATTCAAATCTTGAATGTGGTATGAAAATTTTAAACTAAAGTGAAGATTATAAACTTCAGTATAAAGAACATTTACCGAAAAATCAATATTTTTGAAGGGGTTAACCCACGGGTTTTGGAAAAAAATTCAAAAATATGAAAATCTGGATTTAGTGAATAGTTTCATCGAGCACTAACGCAAAATGATGGTCAAAAAGTTTAGAACCTCTGTTGTCTCCGTTTCTCTAGATAATGAAGATTTTATAATGCTAATTCCACTAATTTAGGCAGTATATAAATTTCTAGTAAACTAAATATTAAAAAGTTAGAATGATACCTATATACCATGAAATATAGTTTATAATACATTAATTCAAATGTAGAATGTAGTATGAAATTTATAATCAAAAGTAAAGAGTATAAACTTCAGTATATAGAGCATTTACCGAAAACCATTATTTTAGAAGGGGTTAAACCCACGGATTTTGGAAAAAAATTCAAAAATATGAAAATCTGGTTTTAGTGTATAGTTTCATCGATCACTAACATAAGATGATGGTGAAAGAGTTTAGAACCTTTGTAGTCTCCGTTTCTCTAGATAATGAAGATTTTATAATGTTAATTCCACTAATCTCGGCAGTATATAAAATTCCAGTAAACTAAATATTAAAAAATTAGAATGATACCTATATACCATGAAATATAGATTATAATTCATCAATTCAAATGTAGAATGTGGTTTGAAATTTATAAACAAAAGCAAAGAGTATAAATTTCAGTATATTGAGCATTTATCGGAAACTCATTATTTTAGAAGGGGTTAACCACGGATTTTGGAATAATTTCAAAAAATATGAAAATCTTGTTTTAACGTATAGTTACATCGAGCACTAACATAAGATGATGGTCAAAGAGTTTAGAACCTCTGTTGTCTCCGTTTCTC